>NC_089204.1:14962992-15262992 GCF_963930695.1 Labrus bergylta | reverse complement strand
TATTTCCTGAGTTCACATTTCCAATGAAGTCCTTCTGCTTGAGCAATGTTCATTATTTTCATCAGTGATGCATTTTGGCGCTCAACTTCTTCTGTAACTTGAGCCAATTTTGGAGTTGTTCTGATGTGCTTGATTCCATTAGTTTCACAATAGTATTTGAATAATTCAGACTTGAATTGTGGTTCGTTATCTGACTTGCAGGTGATCCATGTCAATCCATGTCTGCTAAAGATTGTCTCCAGGCTGTCGATAACCTATTCTGCAGTTGTAGAAGTCAAAACATCAACCGCTGTAGTAGTCAACAACCACGAGTATTGAGTGATTGGTACAGTGGTCCTAGCAGGACTATGGTAACATCCTGCCAGGGTTTGTCTGGTAGGGGTGTGGGTCAGGTCTGGTACAATCTGATACCCTTTACAAAATTTCTCAGCTGCTTTGTCCATGCCAGGCCACCACACTTTGGTTCTGAGATGTTTTTTTGTCTTTTTTGTGTCCTTTTTGAGCTAACAAGAGTGCTTGTGCAGCTTTTACGGCAGCACTATGCAATTTCCCTGTAATATTATGTATCCGATTACACACAGTTCATTTGCAGTGGGTCCATATGCTTTACGGTTTTCATAAAGTCCATCTTTAATTGCTCTGCGTACCTCCACTAGCTCCAGATCAGTAGCAGAGGCTTCCTTCACCTCTCTGGTTGTGAGAGCCCTTGTCGTTGCACTTACTGCCACAAATCTCACATATAGATCTGTGCTTTCGTGTCTCTTTTCATGCTATCTTCCCCCCAACAATCGTGACAGTGGGTCTGCTATGTTTTGTTTTCCAGGACTGTGTACCACTCTGCAGTCATATGGCTGCAGTCTCAGGACCCATCGATCTGTGAGTCTTTCCGCTCACAATTGGTCAGGCTGTGATTCATGTAACATATTATCTCCCCCTGCTGATTCTACAATTCTATTCTACAATTCACTTAGCAGTTGCTTTTATCCAAAGCAACGTACGTCAGAGAGTCAGTACAACATAAGCAAGGATCTGTATGGAAGCGATTAGTGATCAAAATTCAAATGATAGAGCTAATTTGAAAATTCAAATGCATTAACAGAAATGCTTTTTAATTTTCAGAATATGAGTGTATTATTTGACTCAAAAATAAAATGATGATTAATTTATGTAATTTGAATTTTAGTTTTTAACTTCAAAAATACACATTCTTTTACTAAATTAAAATGAAGAAAATTACATTTGCTTTATCATTTTCAAAAAATGCCCGCTAAATTTGTATCATAATTCAAATGAAAAAGCTAATTTTAAAATGAAAATACAGTAAAAGAAACACGTTTTAATTTTCAGAATATAGGTGCATTATTTGACCTATATTTAAAATGAATATTCAGTCATCCAGTTTGCATTATACTTTTACTCTCTATGTATGCATATTTTATGACATAATTTAAATGAAAACAAAAAGGTCTTTGGCTTTTCGTTTTCAAATTTGTCGTGCTAAAAAGTGATCATAATTCAAACCAACTCGAAAACGAAATGGCAAAGTGGATGACGCAGGAAAGTGACGTCAGACTCCAGCTCTCAGGTAGGCGAACGTAATATTTACAGTCTATGAGGCGAGCGGGCAGAACGCGCAGTATGACGGGTGGCGGGGTGCATCATTAACATGAGGGCAGACTTTAGTTCACACTGTGATACAGGTAGCGATCGGAGTGGTTTTTTTCAGCGCACACTGAACTTTCAGCGAGCATGACGCAGCAGCTTTATAACCAGAGCTGCCAAGTCTCACGCGTGACACCATGCCCACTATCTCTGACCGTGAGAGTCACTCAATTAAGCATCTGCACGCCGTGAAATTCACACAGACGTGTCCTAAGATCGGTTAATTGATAGATTATAGATCACTCTCTAAACTGCTTAACTTTACGGAGCCCTGGAGGTGACATGGATGTTTATTTTTTTATCTTGCACACGCAACTTACTATCTCGCACGTGAGTTACTATCTCGTACGCACAACTTACTGTATCTCGCACGTGCGACTTACTGTATCTCGCGTGCACTCTGGCTCGAAGGATTGGAGGAATTGCCATTGTGAAAGGTAAACTGAAGGTAGTTTAGTAAGTGTCGTTTTATATGATACTATATATACATCCATTGTTAATTGTTTGTCCTGATCGACAGTAGTCAACGTTATTTCATTCATTAATTATAGACCTTGCTACTCTTACCTTGAAAACTCGTCCATCATCATGGCTAGCATAATCGCTAATACCATGAGGCTACACAATAATAATACACTTTATTAGCAGTCAGGGATTAAAGTTCGACTCGGTGTCCTATATCCTATTATACATCCCACAATCCATCCTTCTTAATATTCCTTTAAGAGTAACTTTTGTCATTGTTATAGTTTTTATGCCGTTAATACAAGCGTTGTACTATCTTGTAGTTTGTGTTGTGGAAAACATAAACTACACTCACTGCGGCATGAAAAGGTCATTAGGTTAGTACATTTCGTGTTGGCTAACTAACTAACTAGCCTGCTAGCGGGACTTATCCGTTCGCATAAGGCACTGAGGGGCGGGAAACATTGCCATGGTAACAGCAGGCTTAACCAATCAGAAACACTCTATGATCATGGGAAGTGTAGTACTATGCCCCGATTACGCGAATAGATCTTCATATATTATGTATAGGACACCGAGTCGATCTGAACACCCAAGCTCATCTGGTACCTACACCGGACACACTCCGTTAGGATAGGAACGCGCGTCAAGACAACAGGTGATACAACCATAGATACAACCATGACATGAATAACTTTTAAACTGGGCTGTTTGGTGACACAATTCTTACATGTCCTATTAGCTTAATAAGCTAGCACTAGTTTACTTTTAACAACTCAGTGGGTGAAAGTTAAGTACAGTACTGCACAAGTTCTGTTCAATGTATAAAAAGCCTTCCTATACTTAATAAAAATATACTTCTTACTCCACTGAATTTATAGAACATTTTTAATTGGTTTGCTAGTTCCTTCTCAGATTCAGATTTAAAATGCAAAATAGGATGAATACACTGTCAAAATATCTTTATTATATGCCCTGGGAATTCACAAGGTATCCAGCTACAGGTATGTAAATAACTCAGTTAGGATTAGCTCCCACGTTAGCAATGACAACAAAATGAGGAACACATTAATGCATTTAAAATATATATAAATAGTATTCTGGAAAAGGTACATTTCTGTAAAGTAACTATTTTTAATTTGTTACTCCAGACTAAAATCTGATACCTTTGTACTCTAACTTCTGTAACTTGTTTGAGGGTATTTCTCTGTTGTTACTACTGCTGCTTAATGTTAAGAACAGAGTAGGCTTCTTATTTAATATCAAAAAAAGGTCCTCATTTATCATGACCTGTTTATCATTTATCATCTCAAAATGCTCCAAAAAGCTTCATTTTAATGTTAGAATAGCTAGATTTTTCCTCCAGACCCCCCTAACTTGATTTACTTTTCAGACTTTCACTTCTTTAAAGTTTTGGATAGAACATCTGCAGGACCTGTTAATTTATATAAAAATTTGCCTGGCTGTAGATCAAATTTGTTAAAAAGAAGCTCATATCTGTCAACCAAGATCTTGAGCTTCAAAAGAGAAAAAATGGTCAGTTTTATTCCTTAGATAAAAAACACTAATTCAAATTGTTTTTTTTTTTTACTTGTTTTATACGTTGAGAATTTTCAGCAACAACAAAAATTCTGCTTCAATCCCTGTATTGTCTGTTGAACACTTCTAATGAGCTCCAGTAGAACTTGTTACACAGTGCATATAGAAACAATTATCTTTTGCTTGTTTCTATATGCACAGTGTACCAAGTTCTACAGGAGCACATACCATTCGAGCACACAGCTTGCTCCTGGTAGGTTTACCGTGGATGGTTACAACATTGATATTGATAATCAAATCCTGTATGGAGAAAAAGAATTGGATTTTCACTTCTGGAACCTCAGTTGAGCATACTTTTTCAATGTACTGATTTAAGCTATGCCATGTGTAAACGTGTATTTGTGAAATTTTGTACTCCTCTTTCAACTTATTTTTTGACATCAGGCTGCTTTATGAATGGTTTTGATTTGTATATGATGTGATATAGAACTGCTGTGATATAGACAAACACAGCAACCCTGGGAAAATAATCCCTTTTCACTATTCTTATAGTTATCTCATGTTTTGTGTTGCAGATTGATTCCTCAGTTATTCCTCTTATTGGAGAAAGTGATCTCGCAGAGTACCTCCCCAGTTATGGGGATAGGGTTGCTGTGATAGCCTTCTGCCGAAAAGGGGATAAAGACTCAAGAAAGGAAGAAATCATCGACAGAATTAAAGGCAGGTTTTTGGGAGAAGCTCAGGGTACTCAGAGAGCAGCACCAGTTTCGAGGCTTGGTAAAAAAAATGGAGAAAAAATACAGAAGAGGTTAGAATTAGGGTGGATGGACTATGATTATGCAGAGCAGCGATTTAAGCAAGTACGAGCTGCTAAAGGAGGAGGTACAAGATCCTTGACAATTGAAAAAACTAAAACTGCTGGTGAAATCAGAGTAATAGCAGAAGCCATTTATTTCCCAGATGGACATTCAAGAAAAAAGCTCTCTGACTATCAGACAGAACTCAGAGACTTTGCACAGCGTGAGCTTGACTCTTCCCTGTCGTATTGGAGGCGCTTTATGATCAAACTAAAGTTCCTCTACTTAGATTATATCTTTGCACAAAACTCACCAAAGACGCAGACCAGTCCTTAAACTCTTCTACCTCTCAGTTCTCTGCTTCTCAGCACACTGCTTCCCAGTCCCTTGCTACACAATGCTATGCACTCGAGCCACCTGCCTCACAGGATTTTATCCTCGATCCCCCTACTTTACAATATTATGTCTTCGAGCCACCTACCTCACAGCACTGTGCCCTCGAGCCACCTACCTCACAATGCTTTCTCTTCAAGCCACCTACCTCACAGCACTCTGCCCTTGAGCCACCTACCTCACAATGCTTTCTCTTCAAGCCACCTACCTCACAGCACTCTGCCCTCGAGCCACCTACCTCACAGCACTCTGCCCTTGAGCCACCTACCACACAATGCTTTCTCTTCGAGCCACCTACCTCACAGCACTCTGCCATCGAGCCACCTGCCTCACAGCACTCTGCCCTTGAGCCACCTACCACACAATGCTTTCTCTTCGACCCACCTACCTCACAGCACTCTGCCATCGAGCCACCTGCCTCACAGAACTCTGCCCTTGAGCCACCTACCTCACAATGCTTTCTCTTCGACCCACCTACCTCACAGCACTCTGCCCTTGAGCCACCTACCTCACAGCACTCTGCCATCGAGCCACCTGCCTCACAGCACTCTGCCCTCGAGCCACCTACCACACAATGCTTTCTCTTCGACCCACCTACCTCACAGCACTCTGCCCTTGAGCCACCTACCACACAATGCTTTCTCTTCGACCCACCTGCCTCACAGCACTCTGCCCTTGAGTCTCATGTGTACACCCCAGAGGTATATATATATTAATTACTTTTACATAATGCCCTTACAACTACTTTATGTTGAATTCAACTGACATAATTTCAATATTGTCTTCTAAACATATGGATGATATATTTTTTCAGGTATTCTACAGACGTTTTGTCAACACATCAACAATAGACAGGTATTTCATAACTTCCACTGTTTGTTGCCAGGCTACAATCGTTGATAATCATGGATAACTTGTGGCTTACAGTGTTACATGTAAAAGTCCTGCAATAACATTTTTACTAAATATAAATAAAGTAAAAGTACCGCAAAATTGTACTTGAGTATGTAACGTTATGCAAATACAGTAGTCTGTTCCCAGTGTAATTTTATGAACATGCTCCATACAGTACTGAGCTGGAGAGCAATTTGGATGACACACTGCCAGTTATTCTTCAATGTAGTAGTCCAACTACACCACAGCATGTAAGTACATCCTCCATTGTACATTTTCTTTGACAAATACATAGTATGGAAGTACTGTATTGTATATATACAGTACTCAGTCATTAATGTCTTTGAACCGTAAATGTTTATTGAAATAAATAATTTAACAATAGATGTTTAAGACTTCAGATGAGTATTTTAATCACTGCTGGTGACACAGACCCACTAACTGTATATCAGCAGGCTCGAGAGCAGACAGCAGACACAGCAGGAGACAGACCAGAAGATGGCCCGACCTACACATCACTGAGGTATACTATCTACATTGAGTGTCAGTTATAACTAAGAAATAAATATTCCTGCTTATTTTGTCCTTATTGAGTTAATTGACTCATTTTTATTTGCCTTTCACTCTTTACTTGATTTGGTAGTGACATTTTAGAAGACAGTGATCCTGAGGAAGAAATGGAAATGCTGTCATCTCCTCCCCCTGACAGTCCAGTCAGTGTGAGTAATGACCATCTAGATTAATAGTAGCACATGTTTCTGTTTGTGTTCAAGTTGTCAAGGGGGTGACCAGAGCAGTTAGAATTAGAAACCAATTTTACTTATTGAGAAAGTAATTATGTTATTTTTAACTCCTTACCTATAGGCTCTTGATGACCTTGTTGAAGTTTTGAACGACTTCAGACGAACCAACACCTGTGAATACACTACTTTGACAGAGGTGGTCAGAAGAAAGCGCATTTTTCAAAGTGCCATTACTGCACTAGGTAATGTTCCTATAATTCTTTTCAGTTTAGATATGGAGAATCCCCTTTACCTTTTGATTGGTCCTCAATGGCAGCAAGCTGTTACGGTTGAGATTGTATTTTCGGAGGCAGGCAGGCAGGCAGGCAGGCAGGCAAGCAAGCAGGCAGGGAAGGAGGGTCAAATAGAGCCGTCGTGGAGGAACTTAG
This sequence comes from Labrus bergylta, assembly GCF_963930695.1. Classification (NCBI taxonomy): domain Eukaryota; kingdom Metazoa; phylum Chordata; class Actinopteri; order Labriformes; family Labridae; genus Labrus; species Labrus bergylta. The sequence continues at coordinate 15,256,071 of NC_089204.1, read as the reverse complement.
GAGAACACAAGCAAAACACAGCAGAGCAGAATGGTGATAGAGATCTCTGTGGAATGCAATGAAGAGAAAAGGCATGAGCACAAAGGCAAGAACGCAGAAAACACTAAGTAGCAGCACCAAGTCACTGTATAGGATGAAATAATCTAGCGCCAATGGACAGGAAGGAAACCTCTTCTTCACATATCATCATTCTGCCTTAGATAAGAAATCTTATTACACATCAGGAAGACAAACTGCCTGGTCTCTTGTGCATGGTGGTCCAGGTCTCAGGTCATTACACCCCACATTGTTTAAGATGATGTGTGGGCTGGATGTTGATGTGCAAAACTTCCAGTGTGAGGTATTGCCTGACAGGGATGTCCAAGAAAAACTCCTAAAGGTATTTTTTTTTTACATTCACATTGTTCTTTAATACTTGATATGTTTGTTGAGGTAGTGAACAGACACCATCGCCAGATGTTAATGTTTGAGTCTTAGCTGTTCTCCTGTTCTGAAGTTCATTTAGTGACATTTTTTCTTAGATCCAACAGTGCAGCACAGACAAAGACTGGATCTGTCTTCGTCCAACTTTGGAGGACTGGATAGCTGACTGTGGAGTACCAGAAGTCTATGGAGCTCATGTCCAAAATTTTCAACAGATTTTCGGACAGGTTGTGAGGCACTTCATTTTCCACAGGTACCACTGTCAGTGTACTGAGTTTGTAGATTGCGGTATATAAAAGTAAAAAAGTATTCATGAAAGGTTGGTTTGACTATTTGATGACTTTATACAGCTATTTGTAAAGTCAGCTATGCTGTAACCACCTGTGTTTTTGTGTTCATCTAAAATGATTAGGTACTGCTAAGTAGGGTTGCTTGTTCCTCCAGATATGTTACATCCTCCTATTAAAACTTACTGTTGGGTGAAAAGAATCGTCTGGTGACTTCATGTGTATCAGAGGAGACACGTGACTGTCTATGTGACGCACACAAAAGGTGTTGTCACATTTTATGTTTATATCTGGTTTGGTTTATTTTATAAATAATATAAAGGGGCACTTTAATATGAGCCATGTTGGCCAGTGAAATATTTATTTGAAGAAGAGTTTCAATTTAGAATAAACTGCACATATCAGTGTTTCCAGTAGGAGGCAGTGTGGCGCTGTGCTTCTCCCTTGGACGCTCTTATGCTGAGAGAAGCTGCACTGAGCAGAAGCACTGTTGTCTTCCTCATCTTTCTCCTGTTTACACAGGAACCTTATTTGTTTATGGGTCCCAGCCTGAGACCTGTAACATCTACACCCTCCCACATGACCAACTGTAGGGGTTAGCAGTGCGAGGGATTACAAGGGAAGGGAACATGTGGGAAGTGGATAAATTGGGGCAAAAAGGGGCAAAAATGAAAAAAGATTTGAAAAAGTGTTTTGAGGACTTGTATTTATGTAACGGATGAGGTCAGGGGAGTGAAGAAAACCAGACTTTGACTGTTTTTCAGCTTTTATTTCCTGCAGAAGACAAAAGAACATTCAATGTGCCTTCTGGACATTTGTTTTCTGCACCTCTGCTCCCTCAGCAATGCAAAACAGCACTGTCTGAGCTCAAAACAAATTTATATTACATATATGTATTCTATTACAAATATATTACAATCATCATTTCAATATTTTAACTATATGTAAATATTTATAACCAAGAGCTGCTACAAATGGCTGAAAAACTTCGGTTTTACAGTGTATATTAACAATAAATCTCATTAAAAAAACATGAGAAACAGTATACCAAATGGTAAAACAGTGACACCTAGTGGACAAAATAAACGACAACATGCGGCTGTAAAACAAAACAGAAAGTATGAAAATACAAGGAAAAACATACCTGCAGAATATGTAGGATATTACACAATTCGCGCCAAAACCGCTACATTAAAACAGTCTCCAAAGTGATATAAAACTCTCAAAACCTAAACAAAATGACTGATTAACATCGTATTACTATCAGTTTATAAAATAAACTGAACATTACAACTTAAATCACTTATTATCCACAGTAAATAAGGTAATGATGCAGCAACGTTTTTACATACAACTTACCCTCAGCAATGCAAAACGGCACTGTGAGGGACAGATGGAGCTACGGTAACCCAGGAGGTACAGAAGCCGCAAAGTGCCAAAAAGGTAATTCTCAAAGGAAACATAAATTTGATAAAATAACAGTAAATATACATAACTCGTTAAGATAAAATTCACAAATACTTAACAGAAATGAATTATAAATGAAATGTCAAGTATAAATTGTAAACTGTACTCAAAAATAAAGTGCATTTTAACTCCGTTACATTTACATAATAACTCCTGTTTACTACAAGGTCAGCTAACATGATGAACCAGTTCATAGACGGTATGAACTCGTGTGGAAGGCTATGGGACACAGTGAAGAGACACTGGAAGGCTTTCCAGAAGGTGTTCACACATGAAGAGGGACCACTGACAAGATCAGCATTCCGGGAATTATTCTCAGTTCAGTGGAGTGACGAAGGGACAAACCGCAGAGATGCTGAGGAGGACACAATGTTTTCATGGGAAAGTCTCCTCAACACAATTAAAGGTGTGTGTTCTTTGTTGTGTAATTAAAACAATGAAATATGAACTTGGGATATATACATGTTAGACAGTTGTTACACACTCAGAAAATTTCAATATGATGGAGCAGTACAGTATAAAAGGTATTTGTGTGTGTGTGTGTGTGTGTGTGTGTGTGTGTGTGTGTGTGTGTGTGTGTGTGTGTGTGTGTGTGTGTGTGTGTGTGTGTGTGTGTGTGTGTGTGTGTGTGTGTGTGTGTGTGTGTGTGTGTGTGTGTGTGTGTGTGTGTGTGTGTTTTCACAGAAAAACAAGCTTCCCTCTCTTTTGAGGACCTGCTGGCATTTGTGAGTGGAGCAGATGCAGTACAAAGTGTAATTTGGCTTGGCTTTGAGTTAAGCTTTGTAATTTTGTTTATTAAATGCTATTTCAACCGGTCTGAATGGTCTAGTGTGTTAATACAATATAACTAGCACATTTGCAGTATTTGGAGGTGTCTCCTATGAAGATAAAGTATCAAGTTGACTAAACGCTATTTCCGTACCTCTAGAGTGTAGAAATTGAACCAAATGGATTACAAATTACACGCAATGTTTTATTAATGAAATAAAAAGTTTGAAACACATTATACAGTGACAAACCCAGAGGTAGACACTCAGAAACAAGTCAACTCAAGGTCTTACAGTAATACATAGCTGCATGTTACAGGTGTGAAGTCACAGCAACTGAAGCAGCAGTTACTTTTCAAGGAAAGTACTTCAATAAATGAAATTACCATTACCCTTCATTGTTCCCATTTTCTTATATTTCCTAAAAAGCTGCTATAGGCAACATTCAGCAACAAAATGTCACGCTACACATTCACAAAACAATGGTTTACACATTTACTTACTGTATTCCTCACCTATACTGATCAGAACTTATTAAAGAATATATTTATGACAAATAGACTATTTTGAATGGACAATGTGTCACTCAGTAACAAAAAATACTACTACTGAATTCTTAGGAATCATGAGAACTCACACAGGTGAGAAACTGTACCTCTGCAACACTTGCAGGGAAAGATTCAGTCAGTTAAGAAAGTTGCAAAGGCATGTAAATCTTCATACAAGTTACAAGGCGTATGTAAAGAATTGAATGTTATATTATATACAGTGTTTCTAAAACTACAAAATGTTTACAAAAATGTTATTCAAATGATTCCAGGCAAGGTATGATTGGAGAGAGGGGCACGCCAGTGTCCACTCCTCTCTCGACAGACATGGTGGGATAGGGACCCTCTCCCCACTTACACAAAATACTACTCAAACAATTGGGGACGGATAACATCCCTCAGTGACATGTAGAAATCCAGTGCTCTGATGTGTTGTTTGGAAAGCGTAACCCTGATTCTTCCATGGTGATGGTACAGAGATCAAAAATGTCCTCATCACATGGGATGGTTGTTAGGAACTTGCAGGTCTGCTTGGCTGTAGCCAGGTCAATGGCATTAAAATGGACTATGTGGTCATCTGCACCCCACAAATGAGGTGCTGAAAACATGATGTTAGGTATCCCACTGGGCACAGTAGGGTTCCTAGATGGCCGGATGCGATGTGTGTTCCAGATATTTTGTATCTCATTTAACTCCTGAAAAAATGTGAAGAGATGCAGGTTAAACATTACTCTTAAAGAGAGAGAGCGAGAGAGAGAAAGACACACACAGACAGAGAAAGAGAGAGACAGTGGAGGAGAACTAAACAGTATTTCACGTTAAATATACATTTTACATATGCGTACACATTACATGGATTACAGGTCAAAGTTTATTCTAAAGTTATATTTTCTAAACAAATTCCCCTTGCTTGCAACTGCACAGGTGAGTATTTTAAGGTATAAGGCTATATAAGGGTATATGTAGCACACTTGAATGAACCACAGTGCGCTTAGAGTTGTATGTTGTTTTACTTTTTTCTGCAAACACAAACATATAGCAGCATTGTAAATCTGAGCTTCATCAGAACAACACAATGATTGACCTGCGCTGACCAAGAGCGACCCTTAACCACAAACTCTCTCTTGTGGTGAAACTCTGGAATTACAATGCCTAAATCTTTTCCTTTGAGCCACAATAATTAGTTGTAAATAATGAATAAACAAATATATAGGGGGGATGTGCTTTTATGCCACTGTCCCACATACATGGTTAACAAATATTGGAATTAATTAATTAATTTAACGTAATGCTAAAGACAAGGATACATACAGATATACACATGCGTAAGGACCCAGTTCTCTTGCAATCAGATAGATAGGTAGATCTACTTTACATATCCTAATGTAATATTCTTCTTCCTGTAAATGATACTGTATATTAACTAATGGGATTCCAACGAAACAAAACAAACAAACAATAAAAGACAGGCTAGGATTAATACAGTAGGCTACATCAATCAATCAATCAATCAATCAATCAATCAATATTATCAAGAATTGACATACCTGAATGATGTTCATGAAACAGAACTGTGACAGTGCTTTGTCCAGGAAATCCCCCCCCAAAAAACCTTGATCTTTGAGCTCTCCCAGTAGCTGGATCCAGTATTCAATGCCTTCCTTTCGCATGACACCCCACCAACTTTCAATTCGTTGATTAGCAGTGCTTGCTCCTCCGATGTGACTTCGTTCGGCTGCTCTGCTATCCAAACCATCTCGACGAATGAATACCTAGACAAAGGTGGAAAGCACAATTACACACGCACTGTAGTTAAATATAATTATGAGGAGCTTTTATTTTACTTGAATATTTCAATTTTTTGAAAGGGTTTGAGTAGGCCTATTTCTTCCAGCATTGTACCTGGATATCACGAACAACGACGTTTTCTGTTCCTTGATCTGTGCGGACAATCCTTGGGCCACCTCTAACTTCTTCCATGGCTTCAACAAAGTAGCCTCCAATTACATGGGGATTAGTGCTTATTTGGGCTGCTTTTAACCACATGATCTTTCTTGAAAACCCATCAATGCACCCATTAATACAGATGCCATAGGGTTTCAGCTTGTCATAGGAATCCATGTGCCAAATAAAATTAGGTCCTTCAGAAAAATACTGCCTTCTTTTTAGTCGTTGTCTCTGGCGCATTCTGCTTCTCACAGGATCGAGCTCTGACAGGATCAATCTCACATCCTCTTTTCGTACCTTAAGTCTATGTCCCAGACACTTTCTGTACATCCACCGGTAACCATGATGTCTCCCAGGGCCTCTCAATTGCTCACTGATAAAATCAATTACTTCCTGCAAGTCCGAAAATTGTCGACGACAAAGTCTGTATTCTCCAAGGATTCTGATAAGATGCCTCTGGCTTAAAATGAAACCATATAAGGCTATGCTTGTAAGTATTTCTTTATGACGCATATCTAAATTGAAGAAAAAAATGATGAGACTGTCTCGATCCATTACAATAGGCCCACATTCACTGCTACTGCTTTTCTGTACTATCTGCGAGATAGTAAAGGAAGGAAAATTCCTCTTTACTCCTTAAAATTCCTCACTTATTATAAGTCGCACGTGCGAGATAGTAACTCGCGCGTGTGAGATACTAAGTCGCGCATGCAAGATAGTAACTCGCGCGTGTGAGATAAAAAACAAACAAACATCCATGTCACCTCCAGGGCTCCGTATAACTTAGTTACATTAAAAAAGATTATCGATTGAATTTTCTGTTTCAAATAATCTCTCCAGCTCTGTACACAAAGTGTCTCTCATCCTCTGTGTGTAATGGCACACACTCTCCCTCTCGACCGACTGTATGAGCTCTCTCTCCCTTTCAGAGATTGTTTTGTAGTTATTAAAAGAATAATCAACTTCAACATCAAAATTGAATCAAAATCAGGGCAACAACTAGTTTGGAGCTTGTACCAGTGTTAAAGATTCACCCCGCCACCCATCGTACTGCGTGTTCTGCCCGCTCGCCTCATAGATTGTAAATATTACGTTCGACTGCCTGAGAGCTGGAGTCTGACGTCACTTTCCTGCGTCGTCCACTTGCCATTTCGTTTTCGAGTTGGTTGGAATTATGTCATACAATATGCATACATAGAGAGTAAAAGTATAATGTAAACTGGATGACTGAATATTCATTTTAAAGAGTAACTAAACCCTAAAACCACTTTTTTCAACTATAAACCTCTGTATTTAAGTATTAAGTAGTGTTATGGATCAATCCAAGTCCCAATCTCGACATTTGAGTACAAAGTATTGAAATTTGAAATATTGTGTTAGAAAAGTGCATAGTGTCTGCCCTTCCGTTTGAAAAACTCTAACCCAATGTGGAGTACAGTACTACGTATAGGAGTGAATTAACTACGTCACCAAACCTATAAAAGCCTCGTCACCCGACTCGGCGAACTGTGGGGAGTCAAGTGTGTGTGTGTATTTGTGTGTGTGGGGCAAACATTGTATCATGTTTTGCGGCTGATAACGGCGCGAAAGGAGTGAGTGGGGGAGTCTTACCCCCTTGCCCCCTCCCTCTCCAAGTTGATACATTCAACATATATATGTGTACAGTGAGAAAAGTTTTGGGCTGAGGCAAAAATGACATTCTAAATGCATTTTTTGAAATTCCAAGGTAGAGCACTACAGCTGAAAATATGGGGTTTAGTCACCCTTTAAATATAGGTCAAATAATGCACCTATATTCTGAAAATTAAAACGTGTTTCTTTTACTGTATTTTCATATTAAAATTAGCTTTATCATTTGAATTTTGATCACTAATCGCTTCCATAGATCTGTACTAGTATTGGTCCTAGGCCCATTCATGAGAGCAACCCATCCGGGTACTTTGCCCAAACGATGCAGGCCCGGAAATCATTCCATCTGAATGAATGGCGGGTGGGGGGTGGTCACTCTGGCGAGCCGGAAATGATGTTCGACTGCTCGAATGAATAGGACTTGCAACTGCTTTTACCTGGGTTGGAACTTCTTTGTCAAAGTAGGCTAGTGTACCTGCTTTGGCTTACTCATCTTTTAAAGCTTGAAATGCACATTTTTGTTCTGATCTAAATCTGATTACCTACCTATGTGCGTACAATCGCTGTCCGCATGTTTGATAAATACGGGATTTTTGTATTTATGCGCATTCTAAATTTAATTCATAAGATAGAATTTATAACACTTTCAACACACTGTTGATAAATGAGGCCCTGGGGCACAAAAAGCTTAAGTTTAGTTTGATAACTTCTGTCTCCTCCCACCTTTTGCCATGACCCATGAGCCGGGTTATGCCATTCTGGAGATTGATATGATCCAGCGTCCGTAATGAGTCTATTGCCGCATCCTTAATAAAGGTTTTTTGTAGAGATACAACAGACCTTGGAATGCCTTAATTGACAAATCAGATTCAAGTGTTTAAGAAAGTCGTGTAATAATGCTTAAATAGGTTTAGATAGGATGTTGTAATCTGGAGGATCAGTAGTGTGAGTTGTGCATTAGGGGAAAATAAAGGCTTCAGTCTGCTGCTGCACAGGCCTGAGGGCCCAGGGTGTGGCCACTCTAGAATCACAGCAGACAGGTCTGTTATGGAGCCTAACAACATTTGGGACGCAACATTGGTTATCACATTACACTTTACTTGAGTAAATCCATTTTAGTTAATGCTTCTGTTCTTCTACATTTCAAAGGCAATTCTTTTTCTATTACTTCGATGATTAAAGATGAACAATTGACACATAATCTCCCCTACAATTTAAAGTACAGAGACATGAGAAGACTGGTAAGAACATTATTAATCTCAAAGAAAGTTCTGGTGCACAATAGTGTTTAGTTTAATAACTACTGTATGTACAGAGTTTTTGTGAGTAAGCTAATTGCAGCTTCAAAATTGACACACCTGACATTTCACTATTAGTGTTATGGCTAGTACTAAATCTGGACCCAAAAGCACGACTCAGACAGGCAGGATACGTGTTCAAAAAGTTTATTCAAAAACGTGACTCAAAAATGTACAAGGGGGAGGGGTAGAGTGAAGTCCCGAGGTCCCATGTGGCGGTGTCCAAAAATGCACAGAGCTGGATACCACACAAGCTGGTGGCGAGGTGAAGCAGAGGGAAATCTTTGTAGCTGAGACCCTTGATCACCAACGAGCTGCACCTGGCGCCACCTGGGAAACGAAAGGAGTGCGTACTTTCCAGTAGGGAGTTTCAGTATACTGAACTTTCGTGGTCATTCAGTATGCATTTTTTGGGTCCGTCTCAGTATACTGAACATTTCAGCATGGATAGTAACTTCCGGGTTTTATGCAGTATGGATCAGATACATTCTTTCAGCAAATGAATTGTATTTTACCACCCACAATGCTGTGCGAAGTTAAACGTAAAACGTTACTTCACGTGCGCCTCCAAATAAAAAAACAAACGAGCGTGGATTAATTTAATCAATTTTTAATCTAGAGTTAAAGTCCCGACTGAAATCACTACTTTTAATTAACAACAGAAAATATAACAAATGTCGGCATTATTATAAAACCTTTCCCCCTCTATTTAAATAATGAAAATAATTTATATAGGCTATGCGTCTTTATTGGTTTATTTGACTTTATATTCTGAATATTACTGTCTTTCATTTGTACTGTATGCTATTTAATCTGTCTTTTACATAGTGATATGCAGTGGGTACGGAAAGTATTCACACCCCTTCACATTTTTCACTCTTTGTTTCATTGCAGCCATTTGCTAAAATCAAAAAAGTTCATTTCATTTCTCATTAATGTACACTCAGCACCCCATCTTGACAGAAAAAAAAACAGAAATGTAGAAATTTTTGCAAATTTATTAAAAAAGAAAAACTGAAATATCACATGGTCATAAGTATTCAGACCCTTTGCTCAGTATTGAGTAGAAGCACCCTTTTGAGCTAGTACAGCCATGACTCTTCTTGGGAATGATGCAACAAGTTTTTCACACCTGGATTTGGGGATCCTCTGCCATTCTTCCTTGCAGATCCTCTCCAGTTCTGTCAGGTTGGATGATGCATGTTGGTGGACAGCCATTTTCAGGTCTCTCCAGAGAGGCTCAATTGGGTTTAGGTCAGGGCTCTGGCTGGGCCAGTCAAGAATGGTCACAGAGTTGTTCCGAAGCCACTCCTTTGTTATTTTAGCTGTGTGCTTAGGGTCATTGTCTTGTTGGAAGGTGAACCAGTCTGAGGTCCTGAGCACTCTGGAAGAGGTTTTCTTCCAGGATATCTCTGTACTTGGCCGCATTCATCTTTCCTTCAATTGAAAATAGTCGTCCTGTCCCTGCAGCTGAAAAACACCCCCATAGCATGATGCTGCCACCACCATGTTTCACTGTTGGGATTGTATTGGGCAGGTTATGAGCAGTGCCTGGTTTTCTCCACACATACTGCTTAAAATTAAAGCCAAAAAGTTCAATCTTGATCTCATCAGACCAGAGAATCTTCTCATAGTCTGGGAGTCCTTCATGCGTTTTTTGGCAAACTCTATGCGGGCTTTCATATGTCTTGCACTGAGGAGAGGCTTCCGTCGGGCCACTCTGCCATAAAGCCCCGACTGGTGGAGGGCTGCAGTGATAGTTGACTTTGTGGAACTTTCTCCCATCTCCCTACTGCATCTCAGCCACAGTGATCTTTGGGTTCTTCTTCACCTCTCTCACCAAGGCTCTTCTCCCACGATTGCTCAGTTTGGCTGGACGGCCAGGTCTAGGAAGAGTTCTGGTCGTCCCAAATTTCTTCCAGTTAAGGATTATGGAGGCCACTGTGCTCTTAGGAACCTTGAGTGCTGCAGAAATTCTTTTGTAACCTTGGCCAGATCTGTGCCTTGCCACAATTCTGTCTCTGAGCTCCTTGGGCAGTTCCTTCGACCTCATGATTCTCATTTGCTCTGACATGCACTGTGAGCTGTAAGGTCTTATATAGACAGGTGTGTGCCTTTCCTAATCAAGTCCAATCAGTTTAATTAAACACAGCTGGACTCCAATGAAGGAGCAGAACCATCTCAAGGAGGATCAGAAGAAATGGACAGCATGTGAGTTAAATATGAGTGTCACAGCAAAAGGTCTGAATACTTATGACCATGTGATATTTCAGTTTTTCTTTTTTAATAAATTTGCAAAAATTTCTACATTTCTGTTTTTTTTCTGTCAAGATGGGGTGCTGAGTGTACATTAATGAGAAATGAAATGAACTTTTTTGATTTTAGCAAATGGCTGCAATGAAACAAAGAGTGAAAAATGTAAAGGGGTGTGAATACTTTCCGTACCCACTGTATATATTTTTTAACTGACTGTATATGCGCATTACTCCTCTTGAATAAGGGTTAAAAAACAAACAAAACAAAAAAAATGGGTGGATGCGGCCGGTTCGGGAAACGCAAATGACGCCACTTCCATACGGAATGAATCAGACGAAGTAGGAACAAATATCTGCCTACTGCGCGCGCCTACTGAATAGTAGGTACTAAACAGTATACACCACGGATAGTAGGTACTGTCTACTGCCTACTGACAGATTGAGTAGGTACTTGGCAATTCAAACACAACAAAAGGAGAAGGGAGGGCTACCATGACGTGAATCATGACAATTAAAACTGTTTCAACATTGAATTGTAGTTCTAGTTCTTCTGCCTGCATGGTGTACTTCACTCAGCATTTCTGATGTACCCAACACAAAACAGTTGATGGAAAAGGTCTCAGGCATAGCAGCAACAAGCATCTGCTGTGTTTGACTTTGTTATGATAAAAGCAAATGAATCAAAATATAACGCATCAGCATCTTCAAAGTCAAAGTAATTTTTATAGTCAGTTATGCCATACGTACTGGACATACAGAAAAATCGAAAAATTGTTTCTCTCCGAACCACGATGAAAACTGCTATAGTATAGAAAATATATAAATAGCAGATAAAAATACAGATATAGAAAAGTACAAGGTTAATATTCAAAAAGATGTTCATTCAAAACCAATAACAGCAACAACAACAGATGTGGCTTCGTTTGCAAACTGGGGCCCGTTTCAGTAAGCAGGATTTATGCAAACACTGAGTCAGTTAACCCTGAAATGAGGGAAACTCTGGGTTATCCGTTTCAGAGGGGGGAGGTCACTCAAACCTGAGAAAGAGGGGTAACTCCAGTCCGTTCCAGAGAGAGAGGTAACTTTACCTCTGAGTCAGTTACTATGGTAACTGAGTCTTGAGTTTCTCAAGGTCTCCTCCCTCTTTCAGAGCGCGAACACACACAACCCTACTGCGTGTAACAGTCGGTCTCTGCATTCTTGTGTGGCAGGTTACCTTTTTTGTGTATACCTTTTTTTGCTTTCCTGATGCCATGGGAAAGGTTGGCCCTTGCTGTTCTCAGGCCAGTTGCATCTTGCACTCCACTCATCCAAAGAAAACATTTAGCTCTTACATGTGATTTACTAGAAATGCAGAGGATTTAGGGGAAGTTTGGGGACCAGTTTGAGGAAGTAATGAATCAGCAATATGTCACTTCTTGTGCAAACAAAATGCTGATTCAGCACTTTTTGTCAATGTGTCAAATTTGGCCAACTTTGTATAGCATACAATGTATCTGAATTCTGTGTTATATTGTATTCCCTGCTGACACTGTTAAAAATGTCAGGTTATCTCCTATGTCTAGTTTTCTATCAACTTTAGGTTTTTTTGGGACATTCTTGGCCTCTACCTACTTTTCTTTTGTGATTTAATTTGTGTATGTGCACATTTTCTACGTTAATCAAGTACCAGGACAACTTTCAGATAAGGAGGACATTTGCATTGGCCTGTTGTGAAGTTCACAGTCTGACTGTTTAGAGTCTAAACATATTGTCTAAACTTTAGACAATATAACCAAGCTACTCTCAGAGGACAAAAGTACTTTGAATTAACCTTTTAGCTGACTTGGATCTGTGAAAGATTGCTTGTGTGTAGCTACAGTATGAACAGTTTCCTCTCACAGAAAAATGAAGCACTTGCTGTAGATTTCTAATAACCTACCTTTGTAGCAAAACTAGAATTATTAAGTGTGCGTTCATTTAAAAACACTAGAACTCTGGTGTGGACCCTTTAGTTAAGAGATGAAGAGGTGCAAGGATGAAAAAAGTGTTTAAATGTTTTAATAGCAGTTCTTGAATTTATTAATACTAAAATTGATTTCCGACTTCTAGTTTTGGAAACGCTTTCAAAATATACAGAAGCAGACTGAGGGCAGCCTGGAGGAGCTAAAAGGGACTTGCAGGGCAGACAAGGGGAAGACAGGCACGCGTCTGTCATTGGGAATGGGAGCTTCCCCTTAGCATCATGGCATCTGGAATTCCCCAGCATAACACACAAGCTAATAAACACCACATCCCATAGCGATTGATTAGAGAGGGCAAATAACAAAGAAATTGTATAGAGCCAAAAGAACCTTCTAACCTACATAATGCACCGAAATTGAAGAACTAAACCACTGCTGCCAAGCAGCTGATTCAAAACTAAATTGTCCAGGAGACCCAGAAAACACTTAAAACCAAGGGCTGCCAGGTAGGCCTTAACAGTTAACACAAAAGGCCAGGGAATAGCAACAAAACTACCAAGAATCCCACGGTATTCACTCAGAGACTGCAATGGAAAACAAAAATGCTGTAATTCTTTGTTTGTGTTTACGTATACACAGACAACAAGAGAAAACACAGAGAGGAACCTAAAAAAATAAATAACCAAATTGCCCTCTGAGATGAATAAAGTTGTCTGAGTCTTAACCTCTGATAAATAGTCAGTCTTAATCAAAGCTTGATTAAAGGCCCTGACCATAGACTGTAAATATTACTGGACGAACCCTGACCCGTCTGTTACATAGGCAGAAAATGAGTCCAATCGACGGCCGCGTCCATATTGGATTTGCAGTCTCAACCTAACTTCGGATCAACCTAACGACAGCAGTAAGGCGGGACCGGCGGGACTTAACTCCGCCCATTCAGCTCGACGTTAGCGGTCCACTTGACAGCATAGCTAACAGCTAGGCTGCTATCATCAACTATTCCTGCTCGTCCTGAGAAAACTCTACAAACAGTAAGTTAACATTTAACTTTTCTACAACACAGTTAAAACGAATTATATTCAACCCAAATATTTAATTAAAGTCTTAAAACTACACTTTTTTAAATATACAATCATGGTTATTAGCTATTTGTCAGAGCAGTTAGACTTTGTCAGTGTTAGCAGAGCAATACATTAACAAAGTTTTATCCATAAACTGGGAGACATCCAGAAGAAATGAATATTACAAAGCATACAGTTCATGTTACTGTTCTGACAAAAAGAGGAATGTCTGCGTTTTATATTTACTGATGTCAACAGCGATGAGGTGAACATGACAATTGAAAAATAATGATATAGTATTTATTATAAGACATTTGTTTTCTATTGAGCCCCGTGAAGTCATGGAGTCTGTGGACAGTGTCAGCTTCACACCAAAAACTTTAAGTATTAGAAAAAATAGTGTTTAAGACTGGCATCTATTATGATGAGTTGCAGCTACCTTGTTCAATATTATTCCTGCAGATGTGGCTAATAACAAAAAAACAGCCTGAGCTGTCACATGTAGGTAACTGTACATTTTGTGTTGTCTGAGGTATTAATTGAACACCTTTGTATTTCTCCTATAGACACAGTGTGGATTATTGGTGACTGGTCCGTCGAGGTGCCCAGAGAGCTGCAGAGACAGAGGAAGAAACCTGGGCCTCAACAACATCTGCATTGGTTGGTTCTTCTGGGGTGGACTTCGGTTGCTTCTCTTCAACAGCTCGCTGTGAGGGAGGTCTCCCCCGGATGGCCAGCTGTCATCCACAGGCTGAGAGCTGGAGCTGAGACGGGTTTTAAGCCTCTTGACAAACCGTTACACTGCGCCCACCTGTCAAGCTGGTTAGCTACACGCCTTATTGTGAATAACTCTTATCCTTCATCAAATCAAAACTGATGAGTCATCAAAACATTCACCCCCCGTACAGTGTGTGTCCATGGAGACATGAGCTAATCACACCTATTTGTTTGTTTTGTACCAGGCTGTGAACATGTTAATCTCTGCTATAAAAACAGACTTTTTTTAATGTTGTTTTTCAGATGAAATAAATATTTCTATAGAAATGCACTCCTTTATGTCTACTTATGAGCATACATTTCAGATTTTAAATGACAAGACTAAAATGTGCATTAATGCTCAACTCAATAGCTAAGGGAAGGAAGTCTACTTTTACACAACTTTTTATTCTTTCAACATTTTTTTTTACCAAATACTAATGTAGTTCATTTCTTAAAATGGGATGGAACAGAGTCATTGCAACAATATGCCCTTAAACACAGTCCCATTCTTAAATCAAGATACATGGAGAGTAAATAAGATCAATAACTTGTGAATAAAAACACAGTTAAAAATGATTTAGAAATGTAGTCTTCCCTGATCAATATCACATAATATCAACTTCTCCCATCTAAACTGGACAAAGGGTTTTAAAATGGGAAGAAAATAGTTTGATTGCAAGTTGTTTGGAGGAGATCTAGTTTTATTTGAACAGCTGAAGCATGAATACAGTCTTCCAAGGTGCAAACCCTCCTCCTCCTTCTTCTGAAGCTTGTGGAGCTCGTTGATGTGCTGCTGTCCTATCTGCTGGCCATCTTCTCTCAGCAAAACTTTGACTGTTGAAAAGTCATTCAGAAGAAGCTCGAGCATGTGACATGGATCCAGGAGAACATGGACTTTTAGTGAGGGGTCTTCAGGATGGCAAAGAAAGAGAGAAAATAGCAGTTATTCATTAAATCATTTTTTTTGTTCTCATCTATTTTCCTGTATTCATCTGTGTGTAAGAGCACATTTATAAATTCAACAGTGTACTACCCAGACAACAAAGGTACAGTATTCAGATAATCAACATCTATTTAAAGTTAAGAAGATAAACCTTATTGTAATTGTGCTGTTTTCAGCTCTCTCACTCACTCACACAATGATATTCCACATCAAATTGTCTCAGATTTTGTGTGAGGAAAAATTAAGCAGCTTATTGTGGATAGTACTTCATCTTTACATGAAACAAATATAATCTGAATTATTTAAATCAGTAACAGATCCCAACTCTCTGTGCTTTAGTACAGAACATACAGTAACTCATTTATGAGCTCAGTACATGGCTGTATTCTTCAAACTATTTCTTATACTTTATATCTATGTGCTTTATATCTTATTTTCATTTCATATGTTATTTATATTTTATATTTCTACTACTATATTCTGTAAATGAGTTCAGTGAAAATTAATATGGTTATTAATATAGTTTTTTTTTAAATTTGTTAACAGTTTGCTCAAATCTTAAGACACTACATCAACCATGTAACTTTACTGTCATCCTCTATAACCTACACAGCACATTAGGTTCAGTTCAGTTTATGTTACTGACGGATAATTACTACAAGGTTTGTTTTTAATGTCCACATTTAGGTGGAGTATAACATTCATCATAACGTCAGATAACCACGGAGGTGAACCTTTAGCTTCTAACATCACACAAACTCATTATTTTCAACAACAACATCTTAACAACAAACATTTTTAAATCATTGACCGTAAATAATGAGCTACACAGTTAGCCGACTGGTTTACAAGCTACCGCTAAACAAGCTAGGTCCGTAAATATAAACACGCAGTAAGCAGTAAATATAACACTACTATATCACTTACCGAAGAAAACTGAAGCATCAACTTGTTGTATGGTCTGTTAACCGCACAGCAAGCCATGTATGTTGTCAGATATGTGTTAAACAAACTCTCCAAACGAAGTAAGAAAGAGGAGAAATCAGACGGATCAAGCTGTTAGCCTCCTGACCTGCTGACCGCGCAGAGCTGTCAATCAAATCTGACACAACCAAATATGGGCATAGTCGTTTTCCTTAAAAGAATAAAATCCGATGAGTTATAAAAAAATTCACCCCCCCCCCCCACAGTGTGAGGAGAAGGGGCCGTCAACTTCTCAGATATATCTCGTTTTTTGAACCAGGCTGTAAACATGTTGATTCCTGTGGTAAAAACGGGCTTTTTTGGCTGTGGGCTTATGGCACTTCCGACGCTTCTGCAGCCAGCCTCAAGCGGAACCTCGAGGAACAGCAGTTTTTTGTACTTCCGCATAGGCTTCATTTTTCGAGACCGGAGGTTGCCCCTTGGCCCTGACACACAAACGAGATCGTCGGTGGTGAGCAATTGTCACCCTAGCTTTTGCGGTGTGTCCGGCTCCGTTGCTACCTGTTGGCCCCGTCAACCTTTTTTCGGGCCGATTCGACATGTGTTTACCACAATATTTTTATACCAAAATGTATTCCCATACATTAAAAACATGTTATTGCTACTTTCATCATGTGTGATTTGATAGGTTGGAGGCCATGTTTAACACTGTTGAGGCTTATTGATGACTTCTCACTGCACATTGTTTACTTTAAAGACAGGGAATGAACACGGAAAGCAAGAGTGGAAGAATTGGCTTCAAATCAGAGGCTGTCAACAAACTGCTGAATCATTATGACTTTCCAGTTCTGTTTAATGCACAATTAATCTGTTCATTTATTCTCTCTATGTAGGGTTTCACGAGTCGAAGTCATCATGCTTTATCTCCTTTATCCTTAAAGTTTATAAAGACTGTTTTTTTATTTTGTCAAATAAGGTGCAAATTTAAGACCCACTTAACACACTTTTACAAGAAGAGAAGTAGAGTTTCTCAAGAGTAGAACTATACTTTTGCTGCTGAACTCTTACAAGAGATGGTTGGCAGTCATATTCTTTCTTCTCAGCTCTGTTACCTGTCAATCACCTGCAGCTCCAGAAGCAGCTCCAGCTGTCTGGTCCTTTTTCCACCAGCTCACCTGTCAGGTCCTTGCCTTAGGCAGTTAAACTAATCATTATCTGATAGAAAAACAGAGCTAACCATTGCACTGTTGAGCTCTATTATATCCATGGTCTAGCCCCACCGTACCTCACCGACCTCATCCATCCCTACACCCCGTCCCGACAGCTGCGGTCCTCAGCCACAGGCCTGCTCTCCACCCCCCACACCAAACTGCGATCTTTTGGTAACAGAGCCTTCAGTGCCTCAGCCCCCCACCCTCTGGAACTCTCTCTCCCCGCCTAAATCTGCACTGCTGCATCTCTGGTCATCTTTAAAAACCTCCTCAAACACCACCTGTTCACCAAAGCATTCAGCCTCATCTAACACTCCCCCCAACTGAGCATCCTTAATTTGTTTGTCTAGTGTTCCTTTCCTTTTTTTTATCTGTTTGTGTTTTTCTATTGCTCTCTTGTTGTCTGCCTGAGGGAAGCCAGATATCCCAACAGCTCCAAAATGTGGAGGCTTTGTTGGGCATGGAGCATACAGAGGTATTTGAAATATTCATGGCCTATTTACCTGCCAAACATTGTGTCTTAGTTACTATTTTCCCATGTAATGACACACTCGGGTTGGTGAATGAATCACCGAAGTGCAGAGTCAGGTGTGTTTGTGACTGATTGGCCTTGATTAAACAAGGTGTAGGGAGCTGAGACATGCTCCTGGAATTCAGTGCTCTGTGCTGACTCATTATCTCACCTTCAGAGGTAGTGAGAGGTTCTCCCTGTGTTGTCTCTTGTTGTCTGTGTGTTCATAAACACAAATAAATAACTTTCTGTGTATTTGTGTCTATTGCCAAAATAACTTGGGGTGCTGGGTAGTTGATATACCCCAGCCTTTTGTGTTGAGTTTGAAGGCCTCCCTGGCAACCTTTACTTTTGTGAGTTGTTTCTGGGTCTCCCGGACAATTTAGTTTCGAGTCAGCTGCCTGGCAGCAGTGGTTTAGTTGATAATTTTCGATGCATTAGTTAGGAGTGTTTTGGCTCTATACTATTTTCATTTTTCCCTACCCCCTCTCCAATCTATCGCTTGTGATTTTTTGTGGTTATCCTTCTTGGATAACTTTAAGACACCCCTGGGTCCACACCTGTGTCCCACTTTCCCGTTTTCCTGACAGATGCCATTCGATTTGTTGTCAGGGCTAGCCCTGTTCAAGGGGTGGGAATCATAATTTAAAATCGAGGGAGCTTTCCACTGCAGCTGTCTACAGGAGAGGGGGAGTGACTCACCAATCAGATGACTCAAAGTTAAAGTATGAAAGATAGTACAAACGCTGTCTGCCTGAGGGAAGAGGAACAAAAACACTGGCAGCAGGATGACACATGGGGTCCCTGGTAATGCTGAGGGCAAATGACAGGAGTGACGGTGCGGACCAAATCTGGAAGTTGGTCTGGTAGCATTAGAGGTGCCAGGGCACTTCCCGAGCACTGTCGAGGTGGCCTTGAGCAAGGCACCAAACCCCCAACTGCTCTGGTGCGCTCTCTGCTTAGCAGCTTGTAGCAGCCCCACTCTGACATCTCTCCACCAATGCATGTTCACAGGTCCTGTTTGTGCATGCGTGTGATTCGGGCCTTTGTGTGTGAGAAGCATGTCCCTATAAAACCGAATTTCCCTCAGGGATTAATAAAGGATATCAAAAAAAAAAATCTAAATCAAAATGTCTCTTTGCAGCCTCGGGGTCATACGTATAGGGTCATGCTCTGTCCGAGGGTGCGTCAACACGTAGCCTTTTATGGTGCATGGTTCCAGTCTCTCCTGGAGCACAGTACACAATTTGGAGACCTCTTCAGTTCAGCAAATGCAGGTCGTCCAGGCGGTCTTCGAAGAGGAGTTTCAGTGAAGGGGAGACGCCGTTGAGACATGTTCTTTAAAAAAATGGGTGCCACGTACATCAGCAGAACACATACACTATGCTGGATTATCCAGGCGGGCAAAGACAAAGTCAGAACGGAAAAGAAGTGAACATGAGTATGGAGCAAGATGGTCAGAACTTTTCCGCCTGAATTACTGTGATGCCATTCGATTTGTCTTCAGGGCTAGCCCTGTTCAAGGGGTGGGAATCATAATTTAAAAGGTCAAATCGAGGGAGCTCTCCACTGCAGCTGTCTACAGGGGAGGGGGATGACTCTCCAATCAGACAACTGAAAGTAAAAGTATGTGGTTAGTTTCAATCTCTGGAAGCACTCAGACAGAGTCCCATTCATCCTGACTCTATTTGAGTTTTCTTACTCAAGTCAAACTGTTCAAAAAGCCTCATTGTTAAGATGTAGGTCTGGAGTCCAGAGAGGAGAAGTCCAAAAATAATAAACATGAGACCCATTATAGTCCGGATGTCTGGAAAGCATGTTAAGCATGAGTGACTGTAGCGCCCTGCAATCCTCTGTGAGGCCTATATGCAAACTGCATGGGATCCAACGCGTTTTCAGTTAAACTCTGAATCTTAGACCTCACCAGTTTCTCAGTTTCGCAATTGGTTTGAAATCCTTCAGGGTTTTAGGGCAGCTGGGTGTAGGGACTTGGACAACCACAGCATCTTTCCAGAGATTGGGGACACATGATTTCAGTAAATGTTCCCAGATATTGTCTCGGCCATGTTTTTTTCCTTTTTTTTTTGACTGAGTCATTTGTTTTTGACTGAGTCATAACCATAAGGATGATCGGCACAGCATTAACCTTATGGATGTTGAAAAAGCCTTCCTTTCTGTAAAGAAGACTGAGTCAGAGACTGAGCCTTAGGTTACTCAGCCTTCCTTTCTGTGTCAGAAAGGGCCTTTCTGACACACAACCTTTTATTTTTCTATCACTGAACACTAAGGAGGTTTGGCATTGCTTCAATTGTAATCAAATGGTGCCACCCTGTGTCTGAAGGAGGAAGGTGCCTTTGGCTGTTGCAAAAAAAAAAATTGGCTTAATGAAGTTAAATTGAAGATGACTCTTAGTTTATTGGATTGGTTAATTTTATATTATAAAATTATATTATATCTTTTAATGAAATCTATACTAGAATGCAAACTCACCATTTTATTTCAAATATGTGCATTTAAAATACACTGCATAATAAATTAGATGACCTTATCTGGAACCTCAAAAAACATATTTTCACCATTAATTCTCTTTAAAATATGCCTTTATTTTATATTAGAGAAGCTGACATTTAAAAATAGTTAGCAGTCTGATTTTATTTAAACAGTCATTTTAACCATATTGTGGATTTTGATTCAGTTGTATTCTACTGCTGGAGAAGTTACTTTTCCATTAAATTACAATTATTCAGGGAGGATTTACTGCCTGTACTATCAAAATGAATCACCGGGGCTGCAAGCAGAACTGAATGGGCCTTTGCACCTATACATGCACAACAGGGTGTGGTGCATGTCGGGATGAGGCGCAGATGCAGAAAAGTAAAAAGGCTGTGAGTTGTCTTTTTTTTTGCAGGTTTAGGCAAGATACATATGCCCACCATATTTCATAAATCTAGGTTTAATGTACTGCGGGGCCGTATTAAAAAAAAAATCTAATTTCTAATCCACTGGGCTCATGTCTGTACAAGTATTTTTAGCCCCTCAAAAAGTACTTCCTGTGTCACGGCGAACCATACATCACCATGGCAATATAGCATACCACACTTTTCAGGATTTGGTCAACTTAGTAGACTGGTAAGTGATATTACATAAGCAGCAACTTCCTGTTGTTTAGTGGGGATGCTGTAAGTATTGTGAACATTTTAGATATAGATGTTTTTTTGATAGGCAGTCTTGCATTTCACACGAAGTACAGTAAAGACATGATGATGTACAGCAGAGTTACAACAGAATATATTTTAATTTTGAGACATGGTGCTGAAACTAAAGTTTGCCATGCCGCCCCAGACACTCTCTGATGAAGCATCACTGATTCTGCTACAGAGCAAGAACAAGGTCTTAAGGGTTTGCCTTGCCCTTTGATTATTGTAGACAAATTTGATAACTTGATCATGAGGGCAAATGGCCAAAACAACACACTCACTTTAACTTATTTGTTCAAATTGATGGATTGGTGGAAACTCAATTTATAGACTATCAAGAGGCTGAGGAAATTTCTCTAGGTGGGTTGAAAATTAAAAGAAAGCAGCAATAGAGAGACAGAGAGAGAGAGAGAGAGAGAGAATAAAATCAGAGTTGTCAAAGCAGACTAAAGGAAGAACACAAACCTTTTTGTCTTTGCTGTCTAAGCTGTCTGTCCTTCTCATCACAGCTCTCTTTCTTTTGAAATCATGAAAAATGAGAACGCCAACGCTGCTTTTAAAAGGTGACAGATGTTTACAGCTACAACATTTCATTAGATGTGTGATGTCTAAACGTTTAAAGGTAAAAATATGACACATTTCAAGCTTCAGTGTCTTTTTCTGATGAGTAGATCCCCTCTCTCTTTGAACTCTTTGCCACTGGCTCTAATCACTTCTGTCTGTCTTCATGCAGTCTTTCATAAATTCCTATGATACATTCAAGTTAATAATTAAAAAGTTGCTTTATTTCCAAAACAGATCACATCACTCAGAAGAAGCCTTATGTCAACTACTTAACTTTTTTATGTTACCAAACTAATTGCCAGAAATCAATGGATCACAGATTTAGAGTTAAAAAAAAAGAACTACCAATATGAACTGTCATACATGCTGCTGCTACCAATCCTTGAACACACTTGGGCTTCCAAAATAGCCCAAACCAAGGCTTTAAGAAGAATGATGGTAGTAATACTCTTCAAGGTAGCATGCACTGCACCCTTGTGGCCTGTATGGTGCACAACACTGAATAATAAATTTGTATTAAGATGCCTTAACCACAGGGACACCAAAAAATGACAGTTTCTTCCATAAATGTATGTGCTGAGCAGCAGAAGATGACACAATTTGTGCTTACTGTCTCCCATTTGTTAACTTCATTAGCTGTTAGCATGCATTGTGTGTCTCAGGTATAATACATTTTAAGGATGTTTCAATATCTGTGTGAGAATAACAAGAACACTCTATGTGCAAATATGTAAAGACATCCTTAAAAATATGATTTTTTCTTGGTTTTGTTTGTACAGCATGAGTGTATGAACATCAGTACAGGCTGATACAGAAACCAATAAGGGTTTCTGATCATTTGCCTCCACGCTATCTTATAGTGTAGACAGGCATCACACAGTTACCGCACAGTCTCTATAGTATTTCTCTTCTATATCAGGTTATCACTTGCTTATATCCCCACTAGAGGAAGAGCTCTCATCTGATTAATGGGGTTAATATTATTTTACGTTTAACTTGGTGGAACAGATAGAAATTAGTCAGGGATCAATTCATCACCCTTAATTATGCTCATTTTATCTCAATTAGTATTCCTGTCTTTGTATAGGCTCCAAACCACTACTATAAGCAAAAGGAGCAAAATGTGCATACATTAGAGTACATTATCATACAAAAATTGCAATTAAGCAAAACAACCAAACAAGCAATGCAGTTTGTGTGCAAGATGTGCAGGATTAGTTAAGCCTACTGTTGCCTCTATTCAGCGCATGAGGCTTATCTATTCTGAACAAATACAAATGAAAATGAAAAGCTAGGTCATTATAAAGTATTTGAGTGGTATACAAATGGTAAAACGGATACAGGTTTCACACCGAAACAAAGAAAGAAAACAGGCAAAAGACACAATGATAAGAGACCGAAAAAAGAAAGTTCTGAGATGATGGTGGTGGCTGTTTTTCCAGAACATAACTCACCTGCTCTGATTGTTTTGATAGAAACATCGCTCTCTCCAGCTCTCCAAACAGACAGAGCACATCACTGCTATAACATACTAACAATATCAAACACAAATAGTGCCAGGAATTCATATTAGCAAGAGGGCAACACAGAATATGTTATGGAAGAGAGACCAGCAGCTAGCTTCAGCTGTAGAGAACAAAATACACAAAGAAAAAAAGCTTTCCCAGCTCTGTGATGCTCTACCTTTAAGCACAACTCTCTTAGATTTACATGCAGGCTAACATCCTATCCAAATGAAGCAATCCAAGCAAGTGAATCTTCGATGAAAATAGCCTTACCTGTGCTATCTCACAAGCTATGGGACATGTTACTTGGAAAAATGCACACCCCTCACCTTATATTTATAATCATAATTTTATACTTTATTAATCCCGGGGGGGAAAATTCAGCTTTACACACACTTTTTAATTTACAATGAACATGAACACACACATGTACAAACAGGATCCTATGGACATGCATTAATGGAGAGATGTCAGAGTGAGGGGACTGCCCACAGCGAGTGCTCCAGAGCAGTTTTGGTGTTCGGTGCCTTGCTCAAGGACACCTTGGCAGTGCTCAGGGAGTGGACTGGCACCTCTTCACCTACCGGGCCAATTTCTAGACTTGGTCCGTGCCATACTGAGCTACTGCCGCCTCATATTTGATGAGGTTTCAGGAGGAAATGAATAACAAAATATCTGTCCATTAGTTCAGATATATATATTTTTTGAAGTATTGACTATGAAGGAATCAAACTATTCAATAAACAATCAACAATCAAATCATGTGTTACCAGGTGAAAATTTGTCTTCTTCCAACAGATTTGTGAATGGCTTTGACAAACCTTAAGCATAATCCCAGACTGTCACTCCAAATATATCCCTGACTTTTATTGCAATGAATGGTGCAGGTTTGTGATTGTATGCCTTTACTGTGTGACCCTTCTAACTGGCACCAGTTTACCTTGATTTCCAAGGGAAATGCAAAGAAACACACAGTTTTATCCTACTTTCAATTTAAAAGTTAGAAGGAGAGGGGCCGCTGGTAGCCAAGGTTAGTGCGCACGCCCTTGTATGGAGGCTATTGTCATCCAAGGGGGCAGTCAGGTTCAAATCCTCTCTCTCCCAGATGTCTGCCTCTATCCACTGTCCTATCTCTAAAAAATACAAAAACCATCAACAAATGGACTACAACTAAGGAGGATTAGGAGCTGGTCCAAAGTGTGTCTGTACTAAAGTGTGAAAACATCTCTTTGAATAGATGTATTTTTGAGAAGTGTGTGTGTGTTGCTGAGCGTTTGTGTGTGCTTGGATCTGAGCCCGTTTTCAAAATCAATACATAATGTCTATGATCCCTGCTTCTCCCCTTAGTGAAGTGAAACGAGTGGAGAGGATAAAAGAGATGTGGATCTCCTTCTGTCAGCTCAAGCAGCACAAGATTTCTCTTCTGCCAGATCTATTTGAATTGTATTTAATTATTTTTAGTATTTTGGATTTGTTATGTTCTTGCTGTTGTTTATGTTCCTCTGTGTTTGGTTTAGTTTGCTTTGTTCTTGTTTTTGCTGTTTTTCAAAGCACTTTGTAAACCTGTGTTTTTAAAAGGTGCTATATAAATAAAGTTATTCTTCTTGTTATTATTCTTGGTCATATAGATGTATTCAGTTGGGAGCATTGGCTCAAAGCCACACAGGCGTCCCACCATCTCTAACAGCAACTTTTAAAGGACCCCTCTGAGTGTGTAGTGACTTTTTTGGCCCTTGATCCATTTATCAAACACAGCAAAACTCCCTCTGGGTTTTTAAAATGTAATTTAGGGCTGTGGAGTTAATTGCCTTTGACTCAGGAAGATAGCGATGCTATCTTCTGCTTATACCTGTATTAAACTGTTGCTTACTCTCTATGAATGCTCTGAAACTCTTAGCTGGTTGGAACATTTCCAACCTAAAGTCCTTTCTCGAAGACTGTGTTGAATAAAGTAGCTTATATTATGTGGATGAAACTAATGTTAGTCAGAGTCAGTGGCTAGTTCAGTTAAGTTTGAATGAACTGTAAAGAGAGATGGTCACAGGGAGCTGTAGAAAAACATGAGTTGAGCATAAATCAATATATATTCATTGTTACAGGATGTAAAGACAAAAGGTCTTTCTCTGAATGCACCAAGAGGTAATACACAAACACCAAAAAAGATGTGTTATTCTCAAAGGGGGCTTCTGGTCAAGGTCAAAGTCTCAAAGTTAGATAGATGATAACAAGTGTTTGAAAGGAGGCTTAATACAGGGGTTCCTTGGTAGTACATTTTCATCCTTGATTTTCACTTAACTGATATGAAAGAAGGAAATTAGTCAGATTAGTCAGATGTTGTGCTCTAAAATGACATGGGTTATGGCTGTGTGGATAACTGAAACTGAAAGTATTACAACTGAATGTAAAGAGAATTTAAACACTAATACTAATACAGAATTGCAGCAATAACTCGCTTTCCACCATTTTATTCTTTCAACAATTACTTTTAATAATCCCACAATTATTAATGGTTATATCTTGACAATCAATCTTGCCTATTGGTCACTAATTGGAGTCAATTCTGATTTCCTCGGTTAAAGTCCTTTGTTAAACCAGAAATTAGACTCGAGTGGTACTTCCCCCTACTGAATTCTGCGAAAGCTTCAAAAGAGACCCAACTGTTATACATTCCAGTGATTGTTTAGGTTCATTTAGACGATCAGTGGGGAAAAGCCATTACTGTTGAGTCCAGGCATATGTGTTTACCTCAGCTGCAACTCATTAGACAAATGGGCAGAGGAAGAAATAAGGGGGGTTGATTGTGGCAGGGAGGGCAAAGTTTTCCTTTAACAGCCAAAACGATAACAGTTTCCTCAAGGGGAGACACTTCATTTATCCTACAGGATGTTGAGAGTCCTCATCAGAGCACCACACTTAAGAAAGTTCTGAGGCTATTTATCCTTCAGGCACACTGAGCTGTCAATAAGGACTCATTTCTTGATTTGCTGAAATCTGTCACTGTCATGTAGAGTTCAAGACTCTGGAAAACAGTAATCCATCACTGCCTCTGGGCTCTGACCTTGAGCCATAAACAGCATCACTGATGTCTTAAAGCAACTGCGACAGAACAATTACGAAGGGTTCGATCAGAGGACCTGGCCTGCTCGTCGATGGCTCTAAATATGGATTGAGAGGTGTGATTTGAACCCTGACTATCATTGTAAGCAGTTAAAATAGCTGTGGATGGTGATTCTGAACAAGCTCAAATAAAAACACAGCTTTCCACACAGAGCCGCCACTCTGAACCCCGACCTGTTTATAATAATTATGTACCTTCCTTGTAACAAATAAGAGGGGAGAAGCTCAGAAGTGATGACTACTTGGCCGTGCTACAGTACAACCATGTTTCAGTTAGTTTGGTGATGTATACATTATGTTGGGTCAGAGACAATGGTGTAGTGGCACCTGAAAAAGTGAGTCTACTCTTAATTTTTTAGCCCAAATGTCTTTTTTTATAATCTGACTGTTATAAACAGTGACATGTCAGATTACTACTTGCACATTTAGTTATTGTGTACTTACCAATTAGAGACAGAGTAGGGAGGCTCATTCCTTCACTATCCTAGGAAAAGAAATTGCAGCACAGTACTGAATATTGTCAATCAATCAGTGGTGTGAACCCAATGAGATTTAAAAGTGGGTATACCTTATGGAGACAGAAAAATAAATGGGTATACTCCATATGTTGGCAACAGTAAGCCAATGCTCTGCTTTTAAATTGTTAATTAGAAACGGAGAAGAAATCCGATCTTATTTTTCGTGACTGCAGAACAAACAATTCATAGAATAACAGCTGATCAGTCTGTGTAGTTAGTAGTAGTGTATACAGGCTTTTACTGTTTCTGTTACTCTGACCGTTGGTGGGATGTTGCTGTTGAATAGTTTTGGTTAATCAAGGAGGCTAAGAAAGCAACATCAAACACAAATTAACAAAGGGTTAATCCGTGTATCAACATGAAATAGTGAAGGTTGATAATAAAGAAACCTATAAACCTATTTATTTTAAGAGCATTTTAAGGATGACTTGTGCAAAATCCAAACCATGTCTGAACCATTTCAGTGAGTTTAAAGAAAAAAAAAGATTCATCACGATGCTGTATTCTTCAACAATTTGACAACTCCCCTTCCCAAAGAAATTGCATTATTATCATCAGTGTTTAATACATTACATTGTGAATGTCCAAATAAGGATTTCCCCACTTCTTAAAAAAGGGAGTTAAAAAGTGAGGGAGAAAGGTGTTGACAGTCATACTGTGCCCCTGGGTGTGTAACTGTCATAGTGTTGCTCTCTTACTTTGAATTAAGTTTATGAAAAACAAAGCATCCAGTATTAAGAGCTAACACTGAGCCTATGATTCTAGTGCTGTGTGGCCGGTCACTCTGCCTCTGTTTCTTTCCCCAGCTGACATCTGCTGCTGAAAAAAAGGGAACAAGTTGTCATGAACTGAATTTGAGTCAGTGGGAGTTTCGTATGAGTGGCCCAACCTGTGTCCTGTGTGCCGCTGACCCTTAACGATTACACTGTCAGCGTGCACACTGAGGCAGTGCACATGCTGTCAGCAGGGCTTTTTAACAGCAACCGCCAGCTGACACAAGGGACAGCTGGAACTTCAATGTGACACAGTCGGCAGCTGCTTATGGTAGAGAGTTTTTTTTAACATCAATAAAAGTCAAATTTACATTCTGGATGCATTTTCCTGAATGATTATGATGGATGAACAGTCAGTGCAGAACCAGAGCTGTGAACGATCCTTTTGTTAAAAGCTGGTTTTTGGAGCTGCTCCTGCTTATGTCGCTGCAGACTCATGAGATTGCTAATCAGATCACAGGCTACGGTTAATTATCCACACTGCACAGCATTTGTTGAAGAATGGACATACAATAAATTTTCCTCCTTTTTTTTGTTGCTGTTTTAAAACCTGACAACTGTAAGTGAGTATATTTTTCATTTTACATCAGCAATTTAGATCAATTTAAATTTAGTTGTGGCTTCTTAAAAGGAAATGTAATGCTTGTGTTCACAATCTTCAAAAAAAAAGTCATGTACAAGCTTTACAAGCGTCAAACAGTGACAAAAAAAAAAAAAAAAACTCTTGGTAAGCTAGCTCCACCGATAAAACATTCTGAAAATGACAAAATTGAGATTCAAATATCTTATCGAAGACTTTAACAAAACAGGAACAACACAACCTGACACACTGAAGAATGTCTCATCAGTTTTCTTGTCTTAAAGGTTTGTATTCTCCCTTCAGAAATAACCATTTAACACACACTCGTGTTTGAATAAATGAGTTTGGGATGTGCAGGGAATGAAGAATGGTGCACAGAGTATGTTTCTGCCCATTTGCCTTATGTTGACTGCAGTGTCTCATTAAAATGAAGCCAAAAAAAATCCCATTAATTTCATCATTCTTCCAACTTTTGTTGGAAGAGTTGTTCCTCATGTTCCTGATCGACTTATTGTCTCCCATTCTGGCTGCTGCAGCACACGTCATTAAAACATGTTCCCGTGTTCTCTCTAATGAGGTGTTATTGGAGGCGTTGATGCTTTCCTCTCCGTGTCTAACACCTGCTGACAACTACACAGTGAACTGGATCATCTGAGTCCTGCCGGCGTGTCTGTGTATGTGCAAGTAAAGGGGGCGGACAGCAGGCCATTCAAGGCTTCATCACACCTCACAGCTCTGTGTTGTGTGTGTGATTATTTCATATCCAGAGAGCCGAGGCATACCCGTGACAAGAATTAACCTGACAGCTGCAGCACCTGAAAATTGATCCATTTTCAGGTTTCTGGACTTCAAAATCTGTTGCTTTCTGCAAGTCTTTAAAAGTTGTTCCCTGATCATCTTCAAACTTTCATGTTCATTGAATCACAGACTTTTTTGATAGTGCTGTTGGATTAGTCTGTAATGGCTTAAATGAGAACAAAAAGGTTAATATTAATATATAACGTTAATATAACGATTATAAGGAATCTGACGGAGAAAAAAAAGCTCAGAAAAGAGCAGATGTTTTATTATCGCTGAACATAATTTTGTTTCTAACTGAAATATCTGTACAAATGTAAATCAGTGAAAGCAAGTCACTTAATTAATACAATTCTACACACTCTCATCAACATCTGTATAAAGTTCAAAGTCATGTACAACTGGAGGACAAACTAAACCTTTTTCACCTGACCCAAAAATAATTGAAAGTGACATTCAGTAAAGGAAACAGAATACACTTGCTCCATTGACTCACATGACAGGGCTTTGTCATAACATATTTGATCACCTGGCCATGTGATGCATGTATATGTGGTGGAGTCCATGTTTTCTAACAGTACTCTTTAAGGGAACTTTGAGGCGATACAGCCTTTGTAACATTGGTTGGCTGTTGGATGGGAGCTGAAGACACAGGTTGCAGTGGAGATACATGCTGCAGTCTTCTAGTGTTGTAATCAGCTGAGTAAACACGTCCTCCTGCATTATTTCCTGATTGTAACTAGCCAATCTCTTGTGCAGCTTTTTCGTCATTTTAGTCTTTCAAGCTCACGTTTCTGAGCCTCACGTTTTTGTTTCCTACCAATATAATAAAATGTGCTCACATTATCGGGTTAAACAAAAAAAAGTCTTTAACACTTGTTTTCCATTGTTCTCCTACTAAGAACTACATGAATTTTATTTGAGTAATTTATTAACTTTGTTTGTGTTTAAGACATGAAATGTTCATTCAGATCAGAGAGATACGAAGCATTAGTACTTAAATATGAGTCAAGCGTTTTGTTCAAGCCAAACAATGAAAAACAGTCCTTGAGAATTACACGCAGAGACTTGGAGAAAATTACAAATATTCAATGGGAACCTAGAAGAATGGTTTTCTCCATGTCACACAGTAGGCACAAAAAACAAAACATCAAACTAAATCTATGAACACAACTGCTAATCAATCACTCACTAGCAGCTTGTCTTAACAGCATGTGCGCGTCAGATGTTGAAGGACACCCAGTGCCCAGCCTGCACCCTTTAAACATTCAGTTCTCTGTTCTGTGAATTTCAGTTCCCCCTTGTAATAACATGACACCTGGTGCTTTTATTTTGAAAGTAGAGAAACTGGAGTGTGGTGATTTGTGCTCACCAGCCTTTGATAGGAGTGAGCCGAATACGTTTTAACCCAGTGTTAACAAAATTCAAAGAAAGACATTTTAACCACGGATATAGTTATAATCAATGCACCACTTTTATATATCCACTTTGTAAAACAATCTAAGAAGCTCTGTTGAGTGAGAAAAGCGCAAGAATATCAAGAAATATTTTCTCTGACACTCACCACGGCTTGTCCAACGCCCTCATTTCTCATCCTTCTCTACATGTGCGACTTAAATTAAAAAATAAAAGGTCAAAAACACTGCAGGCTGTTAGGATCATAAGACAACAAGAGACAGCTGATGCTCACTTGAGCTGCATGTTGTTATGACACGATGTAAGACCGTGTTAAAACTTGTCTTTGTTTAAAGAAAATGCATTCAAACCTCCCCCAACAGACAAATGTATGTTTACTTCTATAAAGTTTGTCCTTTTTTCATTACCAACTATTTAATAGGAGAGAGGAAGGACTGGTTAATGTTATTATTGTAACATTAACATCATAAAATATTTACAGTAATTGTTCAACTCTATTGGCACAAGTTGATCTTGTGTATTTATATACAGATTTTACAAACATAACCACAGAGGCTAAAATAAAATGATTACAAGTGTTCTGTTCTGTTTTTTCCTCCTGTCTTGTAGAGTCTCTGCTCTGGCTCAGTTTTTTTGGGGGTGTAAAGCACTAAGGCTTGACAAGGCATCTGTCTCTCAGCAGCAGGTCAGACCTTCACCTAAATGAAATATTCCTTCTGGCTCTCTCTCAGCCCGTTCTGTGTGCTGGTTTGGCTGCTGAATGCGAGCTCCGGGCTGTCCTCAGGTTTGACTGTTTTTGTCTCCTGGCTCTGACACGTGCCTTTCCTCCAGTACAGGACTCGGGCCATTACGGCTAATGCAGACACAGTCACAAAGATCACCACTGCGATCACACCTACAAGGCGGAGAAAGGAAAAAAGTGTTGATGTGTCAGCAGTGGGAATGACGGCCTCCTGTACTCACATTTTAAGACCCTACTACGTGAATAAGCATAAGCATAAACAGTAAGACACATTTTATGACTCAAATTTGCTCTATGAACGCATCTATGTTTTCTGTGGATTTTTTCATGCTTTACTGTTTCCCATTCATAAATTACTTTAAATGATTTGTGATCTTTCGACACGAATTAACAAAATAAAACTTTACATTCACATTGTGAACAATATCCAGAATAATAATAAATAAAATGTCCAAAAACATCTAAAAAAACAAAAACAGCAACGCATCATAGTAGAAGTCAGGTGATGTAGTTAAAGAGGGGGGTTCGATGGGTGAAAACATCAAGTGACTTTCATCCAGGAGACCTGGGATTGTGTCCCATGTGAGAGCAAAGGTCATCTCTATTTACAGTACTCCTTGACCGGACCTGAGTGTGAGGAATGTTTGGGTTTCTGTTGTGTGGACTCATCAAGGGCTTCCCCTTTGTTACTTTGCTGATATTTCTGTAAAACCTTGGCTTACTTTGGGACTGTTGTTTTCTCACTCACCCCAAGGTATTATTTTTTTTATCTTCAACATATCTATGTTTCCCTGCATTTTTTAACCCCCCCACCATTGAGGAGCATCTATTTAAAAAATCACCAGACTTCATGGAGCAAAAATGTTGAGTCAAATCACGGCACCTCTCCTGGTTTTAATGAAATGCATGAATTAGGTTTTATGTTACGGAGACAAAGTGAACAAAGAAGTCATAAAATATGAGTATAATCTTGAGTATAGTCTATAATAACTTTGATGTGCTTCCCAATAGAAGCCTCCTCAAGAGCAAAAATGTGTTTACTTTTATATTTACACTTCAGCATGAAGGTAAAAATATTACTGAATCTGATGTTACTTTTCATGCCTTATTTTCAGACTGGATTATTTAGAACATTTTGAAGCGAGACATAACAAAAATAAATAAAAATCCTACTTAAACTGGTCAGCGGCCCTATAGGCAGGGAGACAGCATTAGAATGCTTTTCTCAACATCATTAGGAGTGCAGTCAATTTATTAATCTACAGACTCCCCGGGCTATATCAGCAATTAGGAGGCCTCTGTTCCCATGTTAGCAATGAAAAAGTTGTTTTACTCAGACTAAGTGATATGCATTGTGATTAGTTCTGGTTTATTTATTACTTGGACACAGCCAAGCTGATAAGGTGACATCTTTCATATTTAAGACTAGAAGTAATGCTAAGTTAAATCCTGGATGTATATATTCTTATTTTTAAGATTTTTTTAGTGCTTATTTACTTTGTATTTAATATTATATTGTGTTTATTTGCTAATATTGTGTGTTTGGATAACCTGCTGCTGTATTGCCACAATTTCTCAGTTTGGGATCAATAAAGTAATTATATTCCATAACAAACAGTCTACATTTAAAGCGCTACATAGCAAGCTAGTTCGATGAAAAAGAACAACATACTGAATAACCCAATAGATTTGTCAAATAAACAATTCACATACATCATTCATTCACTGAAATTTGAGTTAAACATTTTACCTCCAATCATGGCTGAGTCACTTCTGATTGCATTCACTAAAGGCTGACCCCTTCCCACTGATCCAGACTGGTCTAGAGTAAAGAGAGACAGGAGAAACAGAGTAAGGAAAGAGGAGCAGAATTAAAGGTATGAAGGAGAGAGAGGACAAAGGCGGAGGAGGGAGGGGAATAAAAGAGAGATGAGGGGAAAAACATTGGGAAGGCTGGTGAAAAGATAAGAATAAAAGAGAAAGTAGAGAAGCACAGAGGTGCTTTGCAACATGGAAAATATAAATGAAGAGCAGCGCTGCAGAGAAATGCTCAAAGGAGGCCAACAGATATCATATATAAGCACCATATAATACTCTGTATGCATGACCTCATGGGACAGATATGCCAAAGGAAACTCATCCCCGGTCTGAATTAATTGCTTCATGTTGTGTCCATTATCACAGTGTCCTTACATTATTAGATACCCATTGGTCCCATTGTGAAGTTTGAGGTAGCACCCACACAGAGCGATGGACACTACCGCCTACGATCACTTCAATAGTTTTAATTCATTTGGTCCCCTTGAGAGAGTGGGTGCTATAATTGCATGGTGCCATAATGTCTGTAAATACGTTTCTGAAGAAACATTAAAGGTCTTTGGGTTTGCCACTTTGCTTTCAATGTCCCTCTAACTTATATACAGTTATTTTTATAGATTGAGTCAGCGGTAGAGAACTACAGTTCTGTTAACAAGGTATAGTTTTCTCATTTATGACCATACTGCAGCTTTTTATGCCAACCTTTTTCACTCTTCCTGTTTGTTTTTCTTTAATATCTAGATCAGGGGTGGGCAACTGGTGGCCCGAGGCCACATGCGGCCCCCATCAACCCTCAACGTGGCCCTCAGGTCAATTTTTACATATCCATTAATTGGAAACATGAAGAAAAACATGACAAAATCTGCCATGAAATCATGAAAACCAGAAATAAGTCCATAATAGTATTTGATCACTGGTATATGTTGAGTTTAATTTGAGACATAATTGACTGTAATTGTTTTTCTATACTACAATTTGGCCCTCTGGCAGTGAGAATTAAATGAATGTGGCCCTTGCTGTGACCAAAGTTGCCCATCCCTGATACAGATAATACAAAAGAAAACAGGTTCCCAGTCTTAAGACTCTGTTGCCTTCCATATTGCCCGACTGTCTAGTAAAAGGTCATATTTTTAAGAGATTTCATACAGTCATACCACTTTTTCAATAAGCAAACATTTCATTGGATAAATACTATTAGCCAAGAAGTCCTTACCTTTACAGTATTCAGTATTTGGAAGGACTATTCCCAAAGTACATTTAGTTTTAAACTCAGAATGTGGAGACAGTCTGTAAGTCATTATTCAGAGCTGACAAGTCTCACACGTTGACCGTGAGAGTCCCAATATTGAGCATCTTCACTCTCACACAGTTGTGCTGAAACTGTATTATTCTTTTAGTGTTGTGGCGGCTATATCAGTTTTATTTTTGTATTAGACACTGAAATGACAACTGTAAATGGAGCTCGTTGTGGAAACAGTGCTAAAAAAGAAAACGAGAACAACGTCTCTCTGACCTGACAGGTGGTGTGTGGTTTCAGCTGTGTAAGAATAGGCAGAAGAGGAACCACACTTGGACTGGATCAGCGGTCCAGTGACAGTAGCGGGGCTGGTGTCTGGATGGAGCAGAGCAGCTTTCAGAGGGCTGATGGTGTTAAAGAGGACACTAGACAGACAGCCTGTGAAACCAAGAGAGGCAAGTCGAGACAGCTCCTGGTCCAAATCAGCAGAGTCTGCAGAAAAAGAGAATCATGTTTATAAGTATGTTTAAATAGTTCTGGGTTATAACTGGAGAAACAATTGCATAGACTTTTCTTGGATATAACATATATCCTAACCCTGGGACACCGGTGGCCCAACTGGGAAACCGACTTCTGTAGGGGTGACATGAAGTTTGTGCACACACACAAATGCATTTCACATGTTTACCCTTTCTGTCCCCACTAATGATCTGTACTTGTAAGTAACACCATTTTGAAACATTTATATCTTGTTCGCTTATTTAGTTGAGGACTCAAAAGAAATAGTATAAAGTCACAATTTCAAGTACTAAAATTGCATGCAAACTCTTGCTAGCTAGAAAATTATTTTTATTGGCTATTAAGTTATCAGTGTGTAAGAGTTTGCATGTAAACAGCCAATCACAGTTTGGGATTTTAGGGTAGCACCTGGGGTGGCCAATCAGATTTCAGGGGGGGGGGGGGAGGGGGGCATGCAGCCCCTGGCTACCCCTCTGGACACGCCCCTGTCCTAACCCATATTTTCAATGGCTGAATTTAATTTTGTTGTCATTTCTTTTGATACAGAGTTCATTTTCGTGGTTATATCTCTTTGTTCTATGTCTCATTTGTTAAACAGACACATACATTTAGAAAGAAAAGTGAATGCTAGAAATCAGAAATTGCATTGACCAAATCAGCAGTATGACTTTTTTAATTTGTTCTTGTTCTCCAAACAAGATTTATAACCATAACCTAACATTCATTGGCAATATCAAATATCATTAATCAACATTAATGTCCTCATGTCATTTCCCAAAGGTGCCAACAAGTAAGGAAAATCCTTCTGCTCAGCGGAGTTTCAGAATGACCCACACATAGACATTATCAGCACATCTTGAAAGCATCCTTTATGTGTGATCAACACTACATAGACGCTGTAACTGACACTTGACATACTATTTCTGTTATACTCTTTGACTATTTACTAAACTTGTGTTAACAGGTGGACTTTCTTAGATTCATTTCTATTGTATCTGGCCTCTAACATTTGGAGAAGGGTTGGTCTGCATTTTTGTTTGTATGTTTTTTACAACATGCTTTAGACACATCTAATTAAGGGCTTAGCTCTCCCGCTTACCTTGCACTCTGCCAAGAACAAGCGACCTGATGGCATTAAATTCTACATCAGATGACAGGTTGAAGTCCTCTTTGGAGTTCCTGTCAATCTAAAAGGAAATATTTGTTAGCTAAAAAAACAAAAAATAAACTTGATAATTAACTTTTTGCAAAGAGCTTTACTTTTAATGAATGCAGAAAAAAGCAATTTTCAATTATTGTTCACATGATTGCTGATGTAAATTGAACTGAGCCTGTCAAAACAAAACCACATCGAAGTGAAAGGACTGAATATATTTCAATGAGTACACATTTTTTATAATTGTGCTGTACTTTCAAAAAGTACTAGGATGTTCCATGGCGCTAGCTGAAATGATGATCATTTCAGCTAGCGCCATGGAACATCCTAGTCTTATATATATATATATATTTTTTATTATGACAAGAGCACAAGTATAAGACAAAGGACTTCAAATAATGAAGTAATTCTGACGTTTTCTCTTTCCTTTTCACCGCAAACATTCATCTTTTTCTAAACCTAACCCAAACTTTAACAACATAATGCTGATACATAGGAAAGAAGAAACTCATCTGCAAACCTTAAGATGACAGTTCATAAATCAAACATCAGCACCAAAGCTTTTTCTTTGAACGGTATTCGAAGATCTTTTAACATCAAATTATTGAGCCACTTGATTCAAAGATGTCTTGCCTCAAGGTTAGAGTGAGCAGAACAATTCTGAAGCCGTTTGGATTTCAAGCAGAACAGATTGGTTACCCAAAGCTAGCAGGTGTCTTAAAGAAAGAAAAGGCCCTCTTGGAGGAGTCTATAACATATCTATGAGAACTTTTAACTGCAGCTCAACCTTCAATATTTGGGGATATTTTAAACAAGCTGTTCCCTGCTGCATTCTTGCTGCTTATCCTCTTGGTCTTCCTCCTCCTGAAGTCGACTTACCGTGAGGAGACAAACTAACAGGCTGACTGCAGGTTTACTACTGACTGTTACCTGCAGAGAGACAGCATCTGCTAGTCTGCTGATGGTCACAGCATGCAGCTGTCCATTTGCGAGGTTCCCCACTTTGCTCCTCAGGATCTCTGCTTCTTTACTCCTGTCAAGTCTGTACCTGACCTCCAGCCTGTCTGAAAACACAAATAAGCAGAAAAACACACATTGATAAATGCCTGTGTGCTTGAAACAGAAAAACTATGACCGCCAGATGAACAAAAAGAACATTTCAAATACAATCTTTTGGATGTGTTCTTTAAACTTACAGTTTACATTTGTCTAAATCCTTTGTAATTTGAAATATAGGTTTCTCCAATTAACAACAAAAGAAAGAAAATACATAAAATAAAGGTTTTAAGTTGTTCTTGGGCTCTATTTAGGCACGCTGTAGTACTATTAAAAATGTTGAAAAAGTTATCATCAGCCATTCAAAAGTCTTAAATCTTGCAATCACTTTAATAGCTGACTTGAATTAATTAAATAAGCATTTCAGTTTTATAACATCCGATGATCCATCCAATTTCTTTAACAAACAAAAGATATACTTTGCCAAAGCTGTCCTTGTACCAGTGCTCATCGTTAATACAAAACTTCTTTCAGAAAGTATTAATATGTATCCAGAGGGAGCAAGATGCACCACGGCAACAACAGATCAATAATTAATCCCAAATGAATAGATATTAAGAAGATAAGGGCCACGTTCTGCCAATAACCATATCAAGAATCAAGTTCATTTACATCACAGGCTATGGGATATGAAAAGGAGGAAAAGGCGGCACAGCATATATTCTATATTTTACCTTTAAAAGGAAAATTAAGTATTTGATTTAAAATTGTTTATCTCTATGAATTCATTTGAGCCTAGATATCAACTGTGAATGTGTTTTGAACTTCATGACCTATGTTTCTAAATTTACAGGAAAAGCAGAAAGAGAGGGAGACAGGGTGAGTGCAGGGCACTTTTTCTCAAATCATGCATTATTCCTATTTTCCAGCACTGGTAATCACTTTTAGCACTCGCCTTTGTATCACACTTACTAGACGAGAAGAGATGGAGAAAAGTGAGAGGCAGCGAGTCATGCGGTGCAAGTGGTCGCACTGTAATGACCACGATTAACAAGTCCCAGGAGGTGACTGCAGAGCTGACATGGAGAATGTCAGGGCGTTTGTAGGTGTTTGTTCAAAAGAACAAAACTTTCCAATGACTTTTATTCTCCTTTTCCATTTTTTTATGTTGCTCCAACCCCACTATGGCTGAAGATCTTTAATGAAAGGTAACAAATACTTTGATAAACTTCAACAAAATATAAATCATCATTCAGAAAACACAAACGTTTTTTTTTATCAAACCTCATGCCTACAAATGAATCAAAGCAGTGCTGATATTCAGTACATCACTCCCTCTCGTGTAAATATGGAGCTCTATGTAACAGAAAATGAGGACAACACTTAATATGAGTACAAAATTCTGAATGTTTTTGGCCTATTGTAGGGTTTGCTGACGAGATAAATAAAATATCTTTTAAAGTAATGAAGGAATTACAAGATCAGCAATTTATACAATGTTAAACGTCATAATGACATCATGTCTACACAGGTAAATTAACTCCTAATTTAATGTCTAAAAACACAGTAGAACATTATTTCGCTGGCTCAGTGTCCTCATTGAATATAATCACAAAAACAGTTTTGATGAGGAGCTTTAGATTTTTGTTGTTGTTGTTGTTTGATTTAGATCTAATTTTGTGCTTTTGCCTTTATTTTTAGACAGGATGGGGGAGTAGCAAACCGAGAAAGAGATGAATGACGTGAATGATGTGGGAAAGGAGCAGCAGGTCTGACTTGAACAAAGGCTGCAGGCTTGGAGAACACAATTGGGTACAACCTAACCGCTAGGCTGTTAGCGCCCCAAGTAGCTTGAGTTCTAATGCAGCTACCTGCAGATGACATGATCATCATGGTATCTCTAATGACCTTAAACCCATCAACTTCCTGCAGTCTGGGTTACAAAAGCAGCCTTTTCATGGCCTATTTACAGCCAATCTAAGTGGAATCCTACTTATAACAGATTTATCAGCCGTCTTTGTCCTTTACAACTTCATACCCCACTTGCTACGCCTCTGACTTACCCACGACAACTTGGTTAATCAAACACTAAAAAGAATGGCAGTCGAGGAGAAGAGAACTGAAAGAGAGGAATAACAAGCAGAGCTGAAAGGGGACAGAATGGAGTTAGAGACGGAGACAGGAAATAGGCGAATAAGAATAAGTATTCCTTGATACAAACATAATGAAGATAAGAGAAGATGGGAGTGCTCACCATGCTTGTTGAGCAGCACAGCCAGGTACTCTTTGTGAAAAGAGCCGACGTAGAGGAGCAGAGTGGGACTCTGGCTGGTCCTGAAGCTCAGGGAGACATTTTCTGCTCTCAGGGTCATGTCAGTGTAGATGGAGGAGGGCAGAGTGCTGCTGCTGCTCCTGTTGAAACCACTCCACATCTGCTCCTTGAAGGTGTAGATGATAGATGTTTCTGACTTGAAGTTGGCTGAAACTTCTGCAAGGAGGGAGATAATGTCAGACGTTTGATAATGGTGGGCGGTTATATTGCACGTGTGATGCATTGTTTTTTTGTCTGTTGAAAAGTTTTGATCACAGGTAAAAATTAGGGTTTACAACTTCATGTTAGAAAATCAAAATAACTCATCCTGTGCATCACTAACTTTAGATTTCAAACACATCAACATTGTCTTCCAGAGACGGTATCATTTGCATTTAAATTTGATTGAGCCAATACTGTTTGTGTTCACGCTGAAGATAAATTCTAATCT
The DNA here is from genome assembly GCF_963930695.1 of Labrus bergylta. Taxonomy (NCBI): domain Eukaryota; kingdom Metazoa; phylum Chordata; class Actinopteri; order Labriformes; family Labridae; genus Labrus; species Labrus bergylta. The sequence continues at coordinate 15,216,397 of NC_089204.1, read as the reverse complement.
CACATGGGGCCCCTATCAGTAAATCATACTGTGGATGAAAAGCGACCCAGCAGCACTGATGAAAAAACACTAATTAGTGAGCTTGAGGAAATAGAACTGCTGCAGAAAACCATCTGACCGGGTGAAAAATAATTCATAATGTAAAAAAATGAAAATGTGTTTGTGAGTGTTGGAAATTTCCAGCTGACAAAGACAAAGCAGCCGGACTCATCAGTTTATAACACTCTGCTAGTGTGCTGTTGTGATGACCTGAAGTCTTAAAACCAAATTCCTTAGACATTATGGAAAAGTTGAGAGCAAAAATGTACACAGCTCCCCCCCCCCCCACTTGATTAGTGAAATGCCAATTATATATTATTTTCCGCACTCTACAGACACTGATATCATTAATACATAACATTTCAGAATATTTTATTTCTGTTTATTTCCTAATTTTCCATGAGTACAGGAAGTGATTTACTTTTTGTAACTACCATTAATTAGGTTCCATTTTAACCATATTAAGGTAAGCAGTGAAACACAAGGTTTGACCAACCACAGTTTAAAAAAAACTGTTTAAGTGGCAGAGGTAGTGTAAAAAACAGACTGACAACAGCTGATCTATGTTACATAATATTTATAACATAAAGTGAATATTGCAATAAATAGTCCTATGTAGCGTCCACTTCATTTGGTTCTGTGAATGTTTCTATTTTTATTTGTTTTTGGCGTATAACTTGTCAGTGTGTCTCCTCGAGGTGCAGCTGTGAGATTAGGGACAAAGCCTGTACCTCTCTTGCAGAAGGCTCCAGTGAAAGCAGACGGGCCACAGTCGCAAGAAAAGCTGTTGGGTCTCTCCACACAGCGACCTCGGTTCTGGCAGAGTGAGCCGTAGCTGCTGCAGTGGCCTGGACACCCTGCCTGAACCCCAGGGGTGATTTTTGCTCTCTCCTCCAAGTCCAGAGTGACACCGTTCATCTGCAGAGAGCGAATGCAACCCCGGAAGCCCTTCTGCCTGGATGCCGTGCCTCCTGAAAACACAACGGGTAAACTTCAGCATGCATCTTCACTATCCTCCTTTTCTTGACTCTTCACGTATATCTATGTGTGGAATATTTAAATGTGACCCTTTATTTTTTGATACCATGTTTATCATTTAGTCCAAAAAATTATCAAAAGTATCATTCAGCATGTGTTATTTTCTCTTTAACAATTACAATGGTATTGTTAAAGACAGATATTTTGAGACAGTACTCTTATTTTATTTCTCATTTGACTTGTTTTGATGTTCAAAACCCCTGCATGTTCTTTTCAGCTGCAAATCATGACTGTTAAACTGCTGATGATCATTTAAAAAAATAAATAATAATAATTCAAGCCCAATCCCTACCTTCCTAATCAGAAAAACAATAGCAGATCTTCTCAGCATACAATATTGCAACCCGGTAATCTTTCAACAAATTAATGAAAAGCATATCATCTCTTTGACCCTCCTGGGGAACAACACTGACTCATATCTGATTAGAACATCAATAGGCAGAAATGCTCTGTCCCCCCACCTTCATGAATTTGCCACCACTCTCATACTGAAGTTTTAAAAGGATGGCGTGATGAAGTACTGTGTAACGCAAACTTTCAATGGGTGGACTTTTTATGGGTTCTCTGTTTGTCAGGCCAGCCCCATGCTGAATGCTGATACTTGGAAAGTTGGTGAGCTGTCAATCTGTCTGACAGTCTGCTTGTCCTTCCTGGCCGGCTGACCGGAACAGGTTTTCTTTTCCCCACTCTTCCACAGCAGAACTTAAACTCAAAAACGTATTGTGTTTCTTTTTTACCTTTCATAATACAACCTCCAACTGTTCTCAGCTTTCAGGCAACTGCAACATTATAATTGTCTCAGAGTGCCAAACTGGCAACCTCACGACTCCTCAGGCCTGCTGTGCTGAGATAAACAGCTTTCCACCACTGCAGAGATGATGAGGTCCACATCAGGGCCTGACTTTTCTCACAGGACGTCAGGAGAGGACTTCTTTAACTAACTGGGTTCAAAAACGTTACCAAGTTTACTCTGCAAAGAAACTGGCCACTTTGGTGCGAATGCAAATTTTCCCTTTATGGACCTGGACCTTGTTTAAAAGAAAAATCTATTCAGGAGGATTTTCTCACAGTCTTATAAGTGTATAACGATACTGAACAAGGACTTTTATAAGCTGACTGACCTCTCTCTAATCTTTCAATTTCAGAGTCGATCAATATCCAGAGACAGCTTTGCAATTTAACCTCCTGTACAGGATGAACAAGGATGGGAAGCAGAAATGTAGTTTTGAGTTTTGCTCAGGAGTTTTGTTTCTGTCACAACCCCATTCCCTCCTGAGCAAAACAGATAAAGATGTGAATTCACCAGCAACCCCGCGGCCAATAAATATGAACCGTACAAATTCATTCTCTGTGTGGTTTTTAGACAGAAACTTATAGAGTGAGAAAAAGTAATAGCAACGTTTTATAGCAGTCTAAATGTTCCTGAGTTAAAACAAATGTGACACTGACAGTAACTGTAACACAACTGCTTATGTGTTTACACAAAGATGAAGCATTGAACTGCATGCCTTTGGGAGGAGTAGCTCTGTCAAATGAGAACACATTTGTGCGCACAGACACAAACAGACCTATAAACAACTGGCTGTTCAGCTGCAGGTGGATGTGCCCATCAGAAGGAGCCTCGCGTGTAGCAGCAGGGAGCTCGTCCAGACGTAGTGACGCCTCTTTTACGTTGCGCTCGGCTCGGATGCTATGCCACCTGTTGTTGTCCAGCGGGAAACCAGCCGTCACGCGAACCTCCAGCGGGCCGTTACCCACATCAAAGGAGAAGACTACCTCAGTGGAGGCTGTGTCAGGTAAGAAGAATGAAGTGAAGAGTTACAGTACATATCAACACACATTCCTCTTCCCTTCTGTATATCCATGCAGCACACGCCTCACTTGCTCCACCTCGTCACTCAAAGGTTCGCTCAGGCAGAAACACACTATGCTCATGCTCCTGTCACATTTCAGAGAGAATACGATTCAATTGTTGTCGCTATTTTTTCAATGTTCCTTAAATCTTCAATTTTTTTCCAACAGTAATAAAGTCAAACAATGTCACAAAACAGAACAAGAAAGGACAAAAATGCAATGTTTTGAGCACATGTAGTTAAAGCCTACTCTTTGATTGCAACTCTCACATTTTTTAAGGTTAAAAAAAGCTGCTACGTCACCTCCTGCTGAGTTAACTCTGGTTCAAAATCTTATTCCAAAGGTGATCCTCCTGCTCAGGATGTGTTCACTTCCAAGGAAAGTCAGGATTAGATCTATAACCCGAACGGTTTTACTTACAGCTTAGTTCAATCCGAATGAAGTCTTTGATGCCCAGGTTTTCCAGAAAGACACCAGAGGAGGACGTTGTTTTAAACAGGAAGGAGATGTCGGCGCTAAGCTCTCCTTGAAATGTGGGAAAGTGGAGGTACGACGTCTCTTTGTCAAAAAAAGCAGCGTTCCAGACGTTCTCTGAAAAGAAATACAATCCTTTAAATCCAGTTTCTCAAAGTTTACCATCATTCAGCAGGGAATTTAGTTTATATTTCAGCTTTTACAAAAATATTCTTAACCATAAACATTGATATCGCTTGGCTCTGGACTTCACTTACTGTCTCCATGGCAACGTAGATGCCCCACCCTGTAGGCGCTCTCAGAGACGGGCCTCTGGACATCCCCCAGCACCAGGGATCTAACAGGGAGGGTCTCCTTATGGGTCAGCAGGCCTGAGTCATTAGCCCTGAAAATGTCAGGATGAAGCAAAGGAAGAGGAGAAAGAATTAACTGAAAGAGGAAGCCAAAGGGTAAAGCTAGCTAAAGAATTGTTTCCACAAGTAGATTACCATATGGATACATTAGCTACTTATTAGTCCAGCTGTTATCTTACACTTGAAACGAGCATTTATCTCAAACCATACAAAAAAATCCCTCTGTTTTCTTCCTTTTGATTTGAAGGAAACAAACAGTACCATTCGTTGCTGTCAGCATCACAGTTGCAGTGGCGTTTAAGGTCCACACAGTTCTCCTGCAGACCACAGGCACACTGCTGGCTGCCTGGTGAAGCCCCGCCCCAAAAGGTCTGCACCTGTCCTGCACCTGGACCTCCTACCCACCAGCTGAGAGGTGAGCCGTCTGCAACACATGAAGACACTCGTCTTTCAAAACCACAACTGCAAGCACCTTATCTCAACCTTAGCAATAGCCATAATCTCACTTGCTCTATAAAATGTAATTTCAGTTTCTGATTAATTTTTTTGTTAAACGGCCACCTCGCTCTCATTGATATTTTTTTCACAATAAAGCAAATAATTACATATAGTAAGTACATATAGAATGTTATACCACCATTTGTTTGACATTTTAACAACACAATTCACACTCACTCACAAGTCCAATTATTAGGTATTAAGTGTATTTTCAGCACCCATAAAGCTTCTCAGGATTAAAGAAATATAATGAACGTTTTTGTGTCTGTTGAACTGTATTTTTTTTTAACTAATAGTTGTCATGAATATTATAATATATATGACAATTATTTTTTTATGAAAAAAAAAAGAAAAAAGGGATGGTTTTAGAGAATATCATCAAGCCTTACCTGGTGTGTTGAGGCGTGACTTTTTGCAGTGATAAGTCAGTTCCTGTTCGCAGTGCTCTGATTGGCTTATGATGGCTGCCAGCTGCTCCTCTCTAGATGTGTACACAAAGTGAGCCGAGTGCTGAGTCTTTCCCAGTGTAGGTCGGACTCGGGTCAGCTCTGTGTTATTGTGCTGGATTTCAATCCAAGTGTTGTCCTCTGGTGGAGAGAGAAGCTATTATTCCCCTTTTCTATGAGTATGTGTGTATATGGGGGGGGGGCTTTACTCAGAATTAGTACTGCAAAAAAATAAAAAAAGTGAAAAAAAGAGAGAGACTGAATGGTCTGCATGGTGTGGAATGATATGTGGGTGTGTTTTGATGTGTGTGTCATTCACCTGTCATGTTGCAGTATATCAGCTGTGGTCTGATTGGTCCGCTGCCGTCCACGTCGATGAAATAATAACCTGATGAGTTGCCTTTGTGTTTGTATGCTTCACAGGACTGCTCGTATATTGCTGAGAAGAGAGAGAGAGAGGGACATACATCATCATCATCATCATCGTCATGACATAACAGTTATCTATTCTGACAATACCATTACTTTTATACATAGGCAAAACATTTCTGTTAGTGTTTAAAAAATCTTGACTCTTCAAACTGTCCAAAAAAAAGTTTGATTAAAGTGTTACAATTTTGACAGATTTGTGCAACGATGTAATTGATGGGCACTGCTTTCATATCTCCCTTACAGCAACTGTCACTCATACTGTAACCGGCATTTATATTTTCCTTAAAACATTGGATGATAAAGAGGGGGAAAAACTCAATATATTCTCTCTAGAGTGAAGATGCTTTAGGGCTGAAATTTTAGACTCATAAGGAGCCTATTTCAAAAGAGTCATACTTTCTTATTTGGCCCTCTTTTCCATATATTTTTTCTCTATCATTTTCCTTTGTTTCTACTCCTATCTTAAGTCTTTAAAGGCTACTACAATGATGTAGTAGCCTTTACATCTGATGACAGATGTTTGAGTTTGACCTTCTGCTACAGCATGTCTGCAGGGACCTCAAGGTGAAAGCAGCAGGTTGTCTAATTACGCCACCATATGAACACAAGCGCAAACATATACAAGTACACACTACACACACACGGAGTCTGTACTGTGTGTGTGTGACCTTTAAACACAACAGAGCTTGGTGCCCTTACAGCTGTGACAGGTGGCTCCACTGTAGCCGGTACTGGAGCAGTTACAGTGGAAGGTGCTCCATGATTGAATGCAGCTGCCTCCGTGTTCACAGTGACTCGGAGAACACCTAGGAAACAGAAACAAGCACTGATCTATAATTCATCTCAATTTATATTATTCTTTCTGTTCAAACTACAGCGCAGTATTGATATCATTTGGCTACACCTTTACCAGCTGCAAAATGAAATAAATGCAGGCAAAATGTACCTTCCAATATCCATCCAAATAATACATCTCTGTTTTAATGAATTAACAGACAATAACTTCCTAATGTTTGGAACATATACATGTTGCATGAATATAGTAAAAATAAAAACAGAAGTGGTACATTGTCTTCCTTTTTCCCATAACTGCAGTCATGGTGCATTTGAGGCCGACACTTTCCACGAGAGTGAACATGTAAAAATACATTTTTTTGGAAGTGTGCATGCTCAGAAACACTTCCCTGCATCTCAGAAATATTTGTGTCATCTAAAGCAACTTTCTGACAACAGGAAAAGGAACAAGGCTCTGTTTACACATTTATTCACAATACATTACACATTACACATTCAGGATTACATCTTTCTTTCCTGGTCATCAACAGCCTGTTTAGTGATATCTTGCCTTGCAGACTGTCAGCATAACATGAGAACAGCTGGTTTCCTGTGGATCAGCAGCTTGTTTTGCAGAAACTATTCAGTGATGCCTCTGACTGAAAATATAAACCTGCAGCTATTTTGTCCTCAAACTTCATATGACATCTCAAATAGACTGAGGCATCCAAAATGCATCCAGCAAAACATTTTTGATGAACTTTGCTGCTTTTAACCGATACTCTTTACTTCTCTGTTTCAGGACTCAGCTTGGGTGGCAAGAAAAACAATACAGAAAGGAGGAGGAGGAGGAGGAGGAGGAGAAGAAAAAAGGGGAAGCATGGTTAGAGGATACAATGAGAGGAAAAAGACAAATGCTGGTAATTGCAGGAAGGGTGACAGAGAATGATCTCCAAGAGAGGGAATCAAGGTCCAGAAACAGAAACGGAGGAGAGAAAGGAGGAAGGGAGCAACAAAGGGTGTAAAGTTTGGGATGAATGGAGCTCAGCAGCGACTGGCTGAACATATTTGGAGGGGAAATGAGGTCAGCAAAATGTGACTGCAGAGAAACTGAAGAAGAAAGCAGGAAAGCTGCATGTTTTTTTTTTTTTTTTTTATCTCTTACTCAGTAGGAAATTTAGTGATTGAAAAAGCCTTGCTCAGCAGGCTGTAGGTTTGCTTCTTAGTAACAATTGATTTGCTTCCTTTTATTGAAAAGCAGTTGGGATGGAGGCAGGTGCACTTTTTGATTTATTCCACACATTTGGCAGTCTCTGGATAGGATGGCAGGCTTATCTGCAAACATGCATGTTTTTTTTTTTTCCTGAAATGATAAATATCTTATTATTTACAGTCTATGATAAATATAGAGGTTATGTGAGCAGTCAAGCTTGTAGCTTATGTCAGTAAAGGACACTGTTGGTTCGAGGTGAAGGGCCGGAGAAGTCAAATTAAATTCTTCAAGTTGCCAAACTACAGCTGCTCACAGAATAATGTGGAAGTCATTAAAGTCATGTACTAATGGAGATGTTTGATTAAATTTAACAATGTGGAGAAAGTAAAGACTTGACAGTTTGTAATACAGAAAAAAAGAGACATATACTGTATTAAGCTAAAGTTACCTCAGTACATGATGATACAGAAATGTTCATAGTATTGATCATGTCCAATGCTTGTAATGGAATTTGTCAGTTTATTTTTCAGTGTATCTGTTTTGGTTCAACAGGGATTTAGTCCCTTTGTGTTCTAAATGTATTTTGTCCATCAAAAGACTTTGTTTAACTGACACTGCCATCATACGGCCTTCTACTGCACTGTACATATATGTACATATATCAACCCTGAGACACGGTGCCCTCATCTTTAAATGGGTGTGTGCGTCCTCAACCTTTTGAAAATACATTATAACCTCCATGACTTTTTTTTTGAAGACACAAACAAGGAAGCTGCATGTCATATGATGCCCATAAAGGCAAACAAGACAACAGCTGGATTCTTTCCTTATAAAGGAATCATTTGAGTACATGTTGAGACTCTAAAGTTGATCCCATAAATCCCTCTGTTTGCAATTTGCTGCTGTCTAATAATCCATATGTAAGCCCATTTAATTGGAAACCAGCCTCAGAGAAGATTTGCAGGCTTCACAATGGAAAAGTGGCAAAAAAAAATCAAACCATATAACAAAATATCCTCTGTAGTGTGTCTCTTACCAAACGCATTCCAAGATAAAGAAACAAATCCAATTTAGCAGTGCCATTGCTTTGTTAAATATCCCATGCGTAGATATTCCAAAGGCTTTGCTCTGACCTGTCGATGATGCCACACATGTCAATCTGCAGGTGACTGTAGTTTCCCATCATCCTCCGCTGCACCATGATCAAATCCACAGGTTTGTTGTCGACAGTCAGTAGACGCATACATCCCTGGAACGTCTTGTAGGGGTTCACACACAGCTGGCTGCTCCCTTCAGGAGGACAACCTGCAGAGGACAGGAAACAAATCAGTCAACTAATCAAACAACAGAGGTAACCGTGACGACCACTCTTGACAGTCAGAATAATGCATGTGAATTTTTACGTGTCGTACCTCCAAAGAAAATTTGACCCCCTGCGGTGATAAGGAATGAAGGACTGGCGTGGGCAGTGGCTCCTTCATCTCCGTCTACAGTGACAGTCAGATGTCCTCGTCTGGAGATCAGCTCCACAGAGTGCCACTGACCATCACTCAGTGCTGAACCTAATGACACAGATACATTACGTTGTGCACAAAGATACACGTGTTGACGACATTTTAACATCAGAAAGTTTAGGACTGCAAATATTGCTTATTTACTACTGCAGGGAGATTCTCTATGTTGCTTGAGCAATCGATAAATGGTGATTAAACTTGACCCTAATAGGTCTAACAACTATGTGAGGCCACAGCAAACTTTTCTACTTTTTCACGTATAACCAGTGCTCATGGATAAGGGACTTCAGCCTTTGACAAGCTTTTCTATGCATTTCGATGTTTACAGTCTCAGCAACTTGAGAAGTAGGATTGGAGTCAATGTTTAGAGATGAGAAGTCTAAAAGCTGACTGTTAGCTGGACTGTCATGACAACAGATGTCTGTTTAAACACATTCATTCAAGCTCAATCTTTGTTAGATGATTGCCACTGGACTCGGAGGTTGTTTTACAGTGGACGCGTCCTTCTCTCTTTGCTCTTCAAACTGATAATTTTCCTTCATACACCCAAAAGCAGCTGAAATGCTAGTAGAAAGTACTACTAACAAACGCAAAACAAGAACCATTATGATACCATAGTTTGGTCCATATGGTGCCTTCAGATTCCAAATGAATATGCAGAGTCTGTTAAAAGAGACCAAAACCCACACCAATGGAGGCAATAGCATTGGAAATATTCTGATTGAAGTGTGAAGCTTAAGGTCAAACTGACCTACATCTAGCTCCAATGGCGCCCTGCCAGCTTTGTGGATCTGCAGATGGAGCGTTGCTTTGCTCAGGTACAACCAGACTGCGCCCCCTTGCTTTGTGAGTTCAAAGGTCAGCAGCAGGCCCGCCTTGTTCCACGTCCTAAACTGAAGCTTCACAGACACGCCAATCGATGATGGTTCCGTCAAACCTGGCAACCACAGGACGCTATGGGGACTGGTAAACGTCACAGCAACAGAAAGAGGTTCAGTGCAGGAAAAGGTCACATCACCCTGAGACAGATGAAAGAGAAGAGAGGAGGGAGTATGCAGATGGAGTAAGCACTTTAGCAAAAGTGGGGAAACACAAAACGATGTAATTTTAATTCATTTTTAAGGCTGTTCCCCGTTGCAGAAGTTGTCATTACCGTAGCTAATTAAAAAGCATGAATGCATAACCATGATGTTGATATCCAGACTTTAAATACGCAGCTGCAACATCTTACTGTAGGTCATAAAGTAAGAGCAGAAAGGGAAAAAAAGAAAAGAGACTTTGATCAGTTGGTCGCTGAGCAAGGCACCGAACCCCCAACGACTCTGGTGCGGTTCCTGCGTAGCAGTGTGTAGCAGCCCCACTCTGACCACTCTCCACTAATACATGTCCACAGGTCCTGTTTGTTCATGCATGTGATTCGGGCGTGAGTGTGAGAAGCATGTCTCTCAATAACGGAGTGTAAACCAGAATCTCCCTCAGGGATTAATTAATTTTTAAATTTAAATAAAAAATCAAGGGTGTAAATAATTGTGTAGGTCCCATTGCCAGTGCCATGTGAAAAAAACATGTGCTCCTCGACATCATCCAAGTTACCTTTCAAAACAAAGTGCCATTACAACCAGGTCTTTAGGCAGGACTTTACGCCTACCATGAGCTGTAGCTGTGAGATATCATTTCAGCTGGACATCACGTTAAATGTAAGTAGTATGTAAACTTCATCCTGAATTGCGTGTGCATGGATCGTGTCCCATTGAATCTCAACAGGACTCTTCTCATTAGCCTGCATCACTATATAATGCTTTAACTGCGTCACAAAGAGCTTTTCCATTTGATCAAGTGTCTGTGTGTTGCATACTCCTCTGGAGATAGAAACCCAATGGGGACAGAGATATCTCTGCTGGTTTCCCTGGCAGAGAATGCACTCCAATTGCAACCACTCAAAACTAAAATTGTATAATATTGTATAACTACTTTAACAAGCTAAATGTCAGACCAATTTATGTTGTGCTTACTATAGAGCATGCATGCGTTTGCTCATGCACTCCAACATTTTTGTCAAAATATTTGTACTTTTTTCCTGATCAAATTTCTGCGTTGACAGCGCAGATGTCCTAATGTAGCCTGTAACCACACAAACAAGCTTCTCATCAGCACACTGTGAGCCAGTTTACCTTCACTGTGACCCGCTGGTCTTTCTGTTTGGCGAGGTCTATCAGGTTCACGCCGTTGTAAACAAGATTTTCCAAACAGCCATGAAAGTTTCTGTGTGACCCGACTGACCTCCGAGAGCCGAGAACCTGCTCTGCTCCCACACTCATCTGTGCAGGGAAACAAACATGAGCACAAATACAACTCGAGTTGATTTGATGGCAAGTGAATGTTTTTGAAACTTTGCGTGCCTTTTACACCTACACAGACACAAACCCACCTGGTCATGATCCCAGTGGGTTAATCTTTGAGGGATCTGCACCCACAGTGTGCTTTTATCTATGGTGAGGTTTAGGTGAGTGCTGTGATGCTCCACTGCGAGGTGGTGCCAGTGTTGGTCGTCTAACAGGCTGCCAAGAGACACCAGATGCTGGCTGTCTGCTGAAGAACTCCTGCCTGGGGTGCAAGAAACGGAAAGAGTAAGAAAACATATGAAGTTGCTGAATTTACTTTCTCATAACTGTAATCTTGATATCAGAGCTGCATTATGATCCTTGTCGAAATTCTGTCTTTTGTTACTTTTAAAAGTGCCTTTTCAACTTTGCAACTCAGGGAAGGATATCTACAGTAAAATATCTTTGTATTTTCCTCAGCGTAATCGGAAATGCATCCTTCCTTTCTCTAAATCCTTGTCTGTGTGTACACAGTTTACTCCTCACAAACGGGCAGTAACAGCTGTTTCTTTACTGGTTCAGTAGTGGCACTGTTTTCTGTAGGGGATCACATCCTAGAACCATCAAAAGAAATCTACATCTACCACTGAGAAAAAGCAGGAAAGGTCAGCGATAATGCATAATTAACGCTCAAGGGTGCAGAAAAAAGGATGCAAAGGCATGAATAAATGACTAAGGATATGTGTCTGGTTTGATACATTCCCTGTGTTAGCAGGGAGCAGAGTTTCTTCTGAGAAACAGAGGTGAGGATGGAGCTAAGTGCACGCAGTCATTAATATTAATAAGACATTTTTTTAATGGAGATAATGAAGTCTGTGTGAAGAACAAATAAAAGGAGAAAGATAAAGAGTGATGAGAGAGCAAGACATTCAAGGGTTCAGTCATTAATCATCATTGACCTGACAGATGTCGAAGCAGAGACACTGAGAGAGGAGGAGACAGACAGAGACGGAAACCAAGTGAAAAGAAGTAAATGTCTTCAGATTCTTTTATTGCACAACAATTCTGTCTATTACCAACCTGCTGTGCTGGGATTAACTAGAAAAGCTAATATGTTAAAAACAAGACATTCACCTTGGAGACATGTATGGTGTACCTTGAGAAATTGTGACCTTTTCCAAACCTAAACAATATTTTTGATACCTTAACATATCCAAGTCAAATAAATGCAGGACAATTTAATCCTCAAATTCTATGCAGCTAATCAGTGTGGGTCAAACATGGCATCTGTGTAAGTGGAGCAAGTAAAATAAAAACATCACGGAGAAAAGCTAATCTGTTTATCTACAGCTCTGTTAGACTGAACACAGCAGGGAAACAGTCCTATAAATCAGCAAGGATTGAGGAGAACAACATTGTTTGTCAATACTATTGAACACGGCAAACAGCTCACAATCTATGAGACAACTGAGCTCATTCAATGATGAGTCATTCAATGGGTCAATGACTCATTCTGTAACCAGAATGAGTCATTGACCCAGCATCTGCTTTTTTAATCTACTGTAGACAGGGGATCAAACACATACACACTTCAGATTTAATAAAGCTTATTTGACTGCTAAAAACAGCCTCTGTGGCTGATGATTGATAATGTAATCATTTCAATTTTGTAGGAAAATATTAATGTAAAAAAACAAACAAAATGTCCTTTTTGAGTCCAGCACATAGATAAACTATATGCTCTTTCAGTCCCTTTCATCTGCCTCATTTATGCACAACTGTAATTCCCATTATCGACTTAAATAAATAGCTTTACATCTTTAATGGAACTCAGAGAAAATAAAACACAATAATAGACAACATAATGTAGTAAAGCATTTCTGTCATTCAGGCAAACTGTAGTGCAAAGGAATTTGCACTACAGGCTAACTGTGCAAAGGAATGTTATATATATATATATATAGATATTTGTTGTGCAAAATTGTAACCTGTCCTCTCTGAAACTTTCAGCTAGAAGGCACACGATCAGTGAACATTTAATGCCAGTATATTTACTTTCACAAAATATTCCAGAAAGAAACAGAGATTAATAATAAGCCATGGGCTACAGAACAGTACAGACACATTGTCATTTATATATAAATGTGGGGGCAATGCTTGGGAGAAAGAGAGAATTTAAGAAGCCAGTGTATTAATTTAGACAGTTTGAGTGTCTTCTGTCACTCCTGCTGAAGGTTACTATGGGGCAGGCATAAGGAGGGGACAAAATGGCGTAGTATGTTTTGGACTGGAGCAGCACGCACTGATGAGACTCAAATGCAAAACTTTTGCCTTTTTCTTTAATCAAACTTAGGGAACGCTGAACTTTTGTACGTTAAGAAAAACTTAATTTTAATTCCTTAAAACAGATTTTTCAGCATTCGAAACTTCACTAGCTAGATAGTTATCGTTTTGGATATTATCTAAAAAGTAAATGTTAATCAGTCCTGCTTCAGTAAGGTCATTTATGGGATTTTCTTTATCTGCTAAACTGAGGCATCAATGGCCAAGCAGTATAAACCAACAAATCGTTTCTCTAAAAAATCTAAAATTTCAAGATTTTAAATAAATCTAACATTAAAGTCAATATCTATAGATTAAGAATAAATAAATCAAACCTGGATGAGTATAGAGCGGATATTTGGTGTTTAGGCACTTAATTAATCATTTCCCACAACCATCACACCAAGCTGAGCAAAGCAGAGAAAAAAGAACAACATAAAAACTTTAACCCAACAACCCCATAAAAACACAGAGGCATAAACCAGCTGTTCTACTGCCTCAGCTGCAAGGTCAAACCAAGATCTTTAGAGAAGAGAATAAGAGAATACTAGTTCTACTCCAATGCCTGTGAGTATGTTTATTTATAATTGCTTGTCCTACTCGTAGGTACTTTATTATCATGTAAATCAACATTCAAAAAATATATACAGTATATGTGAAACAACACTGAAAGACTTTTAGTGTCTAGTATGTCAAGTAAAAGAAAAAATGGATCCTTGATTGCCCTGGATTGTGTCCCCTTAATCTCTCTGAGATGCTTTTGTTTCAAACCTGATGCCTCTTTTTATTTATAGGCTTCCTTTTAAAAATAGTTGCATAATTTATTTTAATTTTTTTTGAAGACTTATGAAATCTCAGTCCTGACCTGAAGAGAGAAAAACATTTATTTAGGATGAGTAATAGAGCACTTTACAAGTCATCTCAACTCCATGCATGTGCAAACTCTGCAGAACACCCGATTTAATACTACACAGCTCAACCACAGCAAACAAGTTTACATATGCACCTACACGCAGTAAACACTTGGCACTGTGACATAGTCTTTTGAATCTCTACCAAGGATAAATCATAAAAATCCAGCTACCAGGTTTCTTTAATTTCTTGCAGCACCAGCCTGATTTAGAGCTGTCAGTCTGTCATGACATCATGTGCACAAGGATTTAACAGTCTCACCTTGTCTGAGGAGCAGGAGGAGCTTTCCTTTCTCTAACTCGAGCGTGAGGCTGTGCTCGCTCTGTCCCTCTGCATGAAGCAGTATCCCAGAATTCTTCAGGGTTTTAAATGTCACAGAAATGCTCTCCCTCGTCATCTGTCTCGGTCGGGGAGTCAACCTGAAGAGAAGGCTGTTGTGACCATCGAAGCTCACCACGTCAGAGTCTGAAAAACAACAAACCAAAGTTTCACTATTGATATTATTTATAACAAAACATTTCTTAACTGTCCCATGACTCTGCTTGTTTTTCGATATTATTCTAAACAGAAAAAAATGAAAAAGTGTGACATGCTATAACATATCTAAAGACATTAAACCATTACTGCTGTGTTTGGATCTATGGTTGTCATAATACATGACCGGAAGTATTGTTTCTTTAACTTTTGAAGGTTTTCTGGTTTTAAGACTTTTTAAAAACAAATTATGAACAATAATAAAAAATTTCAAGAAGAAAAACCTTTCTAATTCATTTAAAAAAGGGTATTTATTATTTTTATTTCATTTAATCTCTATTATATGTTTAGTATACAATGTATTTTGACATTTGACACAGACTACGTGGCTGTGTAAGTGATTCAAAAGAAAACAAAATGTGGAAACTTTATTGAAAGCGAGTATTTGAACTTATTTTTGAACAAGTGAAGCAGATTAAAGACTACCAAGCATCTTTCATGTTACTCTGAATTAATTGATACAGCAGCACAGCATGTTCATAAAAATCTCACGCCTACAGTGTCGCTATCCAAGCATCAAATTAGAAACGTCAGCTCAGATACATCAACTGCATCCAGTGAATTTCAGCCTGTGTTGCAGGAAGCAACAATGAAGAAGTGACTCTGAATGAAGGGTAAAAAAAACAGAAGTACGTTTACTCTTCCTTACTATGAAACAATTATGATATGTAAGCATCATAACAGTCAGTGAGTCCAGTTTCTTATAGCTGGGAGCCAGTTTTATCCATCTGTTCTAAACCAACAGATAAACACACAAACACATAGTTCACTTCGTCAACCTCAAATCAACTTTCATAGATAATTCAGCCCAAAACAAAGTGTTTCAAAGTAACATTTGATTTTTTTAAATGACAGGGGTTCTATTATTTGGGTTGTTTTACTCCCTTCATGTTTGGATATGAAAATGTTATTTTATTTTATTTTATTTTTTCAACCAATGTTTTGTTAATTGTGACCTGCCTAATTTTGATCCTTACTTTCCCCTTTCAATTAACAGTATTGTCATTTCCTCATGGCCTTTCTCTACATTTCTATTTGACATTGTTTTATTCTACAGGACAAGAAACACAATTATTTGAAGGCAAAGAATAATTAATAATATTTCAAATCAGGTCTGACTTTTTACTAAATTTTCCATTTACATTCATGTACATCAAACAATGAATTCAATTCAATTCAAAAACGTCATTTGTCCCCTGGGGGGCAATTTAAAGGCACACAGAGCAGTAGATTAGCGACAGTGCAGGTAGACCACTCATTGCCCATTCCTCACCTGTTTCGCAACCCTGCTGCTCATTCCTAATCAAACCCTACATGCTGCCTCCTCCCCATCTGCTGTTTTATCTGTGTGTAGGCTGATGTGTTTAATCCTTCTTTAATGAACATTTTGGCACATTAAAAACTTCAGTATGACAAACTTATATTGAAAGAAGTCTTTACGTTTGGGTTAGGTTGGCGGTTCAGTCTTTCTGTATTGTGAAGTTGTACTAAAATGATGATGGATTAATGGTTGAGTTGCTTCAATGCTTAAATTCATAAAAAATAAACAGTGACATTACGGTTGACGCCAAAAGAAAGGAGAAACCAGAAGCATGCTCTATGTCACCCTCTGCTCCTTTGTGTCAGCCATAGCAGCAGATTAGAAATGCTAAATGATACGGATGAATGAGAGAAGAAAAATTAGGTCATTGTCGTAAAATTGCATGAATGTCATCCGGTTAATGAAAATACCACATTGTATAATGATTAGTCTAAACTTTTTCCAGAAAGTAGACTCAGGAGAAGTTAGACTCTTAATTCAATCTGACCTCAGACAAGTTATTTGAACTTCTTCTGGATGTCAAATGATTTCTTCTCAAACTAGTTCATCCAGAACAGCCTGAATTGTTTTGGTTAATCATTTAACGATTTAAAATATACATTTGCATTCAGTGTCATCTATACTGCCGCTTTCACAATTATTACAGTCTGAGATTTAAAAAAAGGACCCCAAACTTACTGTAAGGACATCCGTAGGTCTCCAGTCTGAGTCCAATCCGCCCATTGCGATTCCAGTCCAGAGGGATCAGGCGGATGTACCGAGAGATCACTTGGTGCTGGAGCTTATGCTGAACCACACTGTCTGCGTTATTGTTACCTGGAATGGCCTAAAACAAAACAAAAAAACACACACACCCGAAGCAGCAGGTCAGCTGGGTTTTCCATTCTTTCTTGACACCAAGGTAACTTCAAGTCTACTCCTGAATAACCAAGCAGGCTCCTGTGAGAAGTGATGTGACTGTTTGACTCCTATTTGACAAGCACTGGTCTCAGTTTGATATGTTTCACACATTTTGGTAAACACTTCCATAGAGAATTTCTTCTTTTTTTTTTACAACTCTGTGACTCAGCAATTCTTTGTGAATATAATTCTCTTCTGAAATTCTGAAAGTCATACATGGCTGGGACATTAGGCCATTCGACTAGGACCTCAGATCAGACAAGACAACCTGCTGAATTTAAGCATATTACTAAGCGGAGGAAAAGAAACTTCTTTAACTGCCCTAGTTTAACTAAACCAATAAAGGTGAACGTGTTCTATATCCATTACCTCAGCCTCGAACGTCTGCTTTTGGTCTTCACTTTCTTGCGGCACATAAGAGGCCATATTTGAATTTCAAGATGATGATCATAATCTTCTTCTGTCCTTTTGAGAAATCTCTGCTAAACTTCCGCTATCTTTTACCTCCATTACCACAGAAGAAACTATATTCCCTGATTATGAGAACATATATTCCCAACACCATCTGCTCTTTTACACCTTTGTGGTGGAAGTGAAAAGAGAAAAAAGTGGAGGAGAGAAGATGAGAGAAGAGGGGGAAATTAAAGAACGAGAGAGCATTAGTCAGCTTTGCAAAGCCTGGCCTCTAAGCTCACAAGAAAGAGATGTCCTGGAGGACTTGTGACCAATGAAGCAGCTCAGACTCTGTTCCTCGAAAGCCATAATAAAGTTGGCTGACTAATATGTTGAGCTCAGGAGCAACTTTTGAGACATGCTGCGGATTTATCCTGATTCATCCTGGGGGGTGAAATCAACAAGCTTTTAAGCCGCGAGAAGCCCTTTTCTGCTCCTTCTTTTTGTGAAGAAGCCTCAGTCTGACATTAGCTTAACCTTCCCTGTGATTCTTATTTTTCAAGATCAACTTTAAATTGATGCTGCTTCTCACTACAACATTGTAAAAGAGAGAGTTTTCAGTCTACGGCAAGATAATGCTTGACTGCCTCTACCTACAATGCGTAATGAGGTTAACAGAGCGGGCGAGAGAGCCTCTAGGTGAAAAAATATGATGAGAACAAGGGAGCTGTATGAGAAAATGAGATGCTTATTCCTTTGAATTTGATTAATTGGATGGATTTCCTTGAGATACAGCTTGAATTTTTGACCGGGCATAGTGCACAGTGGAGGAGCATGTCTGGGAAGATGTGCAGTGATGTGCCCGCTGTCTCACTTAAGTTAATATGGTTTAGTTATCCCTTCTGATAAACCAAACTCACTTTAAAAGAGGAGAGAACTTATGACAACTGGTAATCCACCCATTCACTATCTATAGAGCTTGTACTCTTCAGTGTAGCAGGTTGGGGCCGGAGCCGATCCCAGCTGTCCTTGGGTGAGAGGCGGGGTACGCCCAGGACCAATCCCCAGTCAATCACATGGCTGACATACAGAGACAAACAGTCACACTCACGTGGCCAATGAAGAGTCACAATTTAAACTAAGGAGCATGTCTTTGGTTTTGTGCGATGAAGTCGGACTAACCAGAGAAAAACACATGCATGTAGGCGTGAACATTCTCCACACAAAGACCCCTGTATGACGAGGATTCAAACACTGAACTTTCTTGCTCTAAGCGGTGACAGTCCTGACCATTGTACCATGTGGCAGACATCGTTTTAATGTCTGTGTTTGGTGATAAAAAAATGTGAATGTGTAAATTGTATGGTCACATTGTAAACTGCTGCCCCCAGGAAGAATAGCTTCTCGCTAAGTTGAAGCTAATGGGGATCCAAAAAAAGAAACAAACAACTCATCAGATCATTGGATGGGTTGTTCTTGCGGACCATTCTTCTTTTTTTCAGGGCCCTTAGAACTAACTCTTTAACCAGTGTTTAATTCTGTCCAACATTTCAAATAATCCTGCTTTCAGTGAGGATGTAGTAAAAATCTTTGTTATTTCTCCATGAATTGCAATTTTTATAAAATTCTAGTTTGTGATTTTTAAGTAAACTGATGAGATCATTGTTAAAACAGCGGACATATCCTCTGAGTTGTAAAAAATGTAAACAATGTGGAGGTTATTTAAAACGTGCCTTCTTTTAAATGGTCAAGAGGGGTTGACTGTGGGCAAAAAACGAGGCCTGAGTGCATATTCACTGAAGGATTTTGAGGCTGACAGACGATCTAAAAGTCAAAACACATAAAGGGTTAAGTACACCCCTGACTGCATTTCAGGGCAAATAGCGTTTGTTGGGAATGGTACCAAAATAACCGATCCATTCAGACCTTCCTCATTCAGGCAGGCAGGGTTCAAATCCACTTTCCAGGATATGTTATTCAAATGTTTTGGTGCCTCCAGCGTCAAAGCGTGGCACTGTTTTAGATTCTGTATCACATTGGTCGTGCCATCAGTGCAGTTCATCGCTTTCTTGTGATGTTTGCGCTTCTCCGTTTCTGCTCATCTCTTGTCTACACTATCACTCAAGATGCAAACCTCAGCAACTGATGTAGAAGATTGAAGCCTCTGCTGGTGTATTGCAATGTTTTCATTTGATTCATACATTGTTTATTTCTAAGAGTATTACAAGGTATTGTTAAATACTTATTAAAGGTAAGTTTAAAGTTTAAATAACATGCACTCACCCCTATACTGTCCTCCTGTCGATACTGTTTCCAGTTGTGCCCTGTGTCGCTGAACATAAGCAAGTAGGCCGTCAGCCAATCAGAGCTGCCATAGCGACCCTGCGTAGCAACAGCAGTGATTTGTGTCCGTTCACCGAGGTCTACCTCCAACCACTGATCTCTGTCTAAATCCAGAGGAGACCAACCCCCGGCTCCTGGAAGAAGAAAGAAATACCTCATTGTCATCAAAAGAAGTGTCTTTTTCTCATCATAAACATGTAGAAACAAATGTATTTTACTGCTAACCATGACAGATATTATGCTATTTAAAAAGAACCATCAATTTATTTTTTAAATCAGCAAATGCACATCCATACAGAGTTTTTAGTAATCTATTAGAAAATCGTATTAAACTGATTACATCAGATACAGACTTTTCCCGATGGAGATAGAATTGTCTCAAAAAGATTTATACATATCGAAATGATATGTATAAATATGCATACATTTATAAATATACAAATACAAATATACAAATGTGACATACAAATAAATCAACTAATTTGTATATATATTTTCGAGATTTGAAAATAAATATGCTTGACTTTGTGTGTGGATTCTGCATTTGTGGATCGCTTTTAGGCTTTTCTCTCTCCATATTTCCCCAGTTTAAAATCCCTGAGTGCAAAACCTTTATCAACATATTTCTTTGATGTTTAATTTGGAAGAGCCATAACAGTTTCATCAGTAGCTTTAGGACTGTTGTGCATAATAAAAGCTGCAGCTGTGCCATTTCTGGTCAACACTGCAATCCTTATACAATATTAAAGTGGCCAGTTCACAGCAGACCTTCGTATAATCTGAGCACCAGGGCAGGGGAACATATGAAGACACACTGAATAATTAAAAAAAACTGAAGCTGTGTGAGTGCTAAGCTACACCAAAGTAACATTTTGCTGACAGAGAACCACACAGCATGAATTAATTTTGCTTTCGCATGCATTTTGACTTTTATGACAAAATGCACTCTCTGAACACCATGACCCTTTCCCTGATCAGCATTTGTGGTTCTTTTCATTAAGACTTTTAAGTTTTTTTTAGTTTTTTTAAGTGTGGACTTTCCCTCACTTTGAACGTACTTGTATGTTAAATCTTCATCTTTCACTTTTTTCCAAGCTGTATTTGATGTCTCAAACAAATTAAGCAAAGCCTCACTCACGGCAGTTAGTGTAGAGTACAACTTGCAGAAGTGACTCAGATAATATACAATCCAAGAAAATGATTTCAAAATGCAAATATTACACAATGTGTCCAACATTGTAGTTGGACCTACAACACCCAAAAGCAAGTTATTCCAGCAAAAAGACTTGAACTATACATTTTGTTTCCAGGAAAACTTTACAATGCATATGAAATTATCCCTAAAGCATTTTATATACATGGTATACATGGTATTCACTTTTTTGCTCACCAGCCAATGTGGCTAGTAGTTTTCCTAAGTTACTAGCCACTCAGCGTTTTCACTGGCCACAATTTTGTTGTTGGGAAAGCAAAGCTGAGGGAGAAGGAATAGGGAGAGAATCGGGAGTTCAGCGAGAGAAGGGTTAAAAATAGGGAGATTCCCGCTCAAATTGGGAGTGTTGGCTGGTCTGCAGATACCTTTTGAGACAATTACAATTCAACTACTACAATTCAAGAATTTTTTCAACCTGCCAAAGTGGTTAGTGGGAGGGACTGTGTTATACACCACTGCTGAAATCCACCTGCATTTGGTGGGTGTTAGTGTCAAGCCCTGATAGTATCCCTCTTACAGATGGTCATCAGCTTTTTTTTTTTTTTTTTCAGCCAAACTCCATTAAATGAGCATCTTATCCATGTAGCCTCCCTGGATTTCAAAAACACCCTTATACCTAAAAGACAGAACAGTTCAATTGCTGATTTCACCAAATTATACATATTACCGTTGTCCAAACAACATAAAACCATTGGAGAGTATAGCTGCTGTGAAATCGCTGCAGTTTGTTCAAGTTTAGTCACCAACACACTTTGTTATGTTCAAGAAAAGATCATGGTTAGGGATAAAATAAGCATCATATGTTCCATCACATATATTATTTAAATCCTGCTAGGTACTTTTGGTTTACAGATGTACAGCAGTCTCCTGGATGAGAGGCTTGTTTTCCATCCATCCGTCACATCTACTATGAAAGATTTTGAACAGGGCAAGGTAATTCTCCTTTGCACCGTCATAAATATTACAACTACTGGACATCCACACTCAACAGTTAACATTAATACTGAATGCTTTTATAGCTCTTTGCACAGGCGACCTTTACAGCCATACTTTTAGGAAGACAGTTCAATTTGCCCTCCCTTCACCCATATCATCACATTTTTATTACATCTGGACTTATTCTCCTAGTGTCAAGTAGCTCAAGTATAGAGTCTGGCAAAGCACTGTTGGACATAAAAAAACTAAATCTTAAACTAAGTTTGAACCTCAAAGGGTCTTGTAAAGAAAGGACTAAATGTCTTTTGAGAATGGATGCTCACAAAGACCACCTTGATACCTCTTATGTGTTAAGAAGGCTAATAAGGCCATAAATCACACTGATAGAACAAGGGCTGAGACATTTACTGAAATTAAAACTTTCTCTATCCGAAAAAAAGGTGACTGCTCTCCTCTTAGTGACATTGAAGATGAATCTCTATTAATAATGATAACCACATACCATATCAGTGACATTTGTTCTGTCTCTATATTTTCTTTTGTTGCGCCAGTCAGATTGTCAAAAACGTAACAATGTCTGAACAAAGTCATTTTATCACAAACTTTTCAGTTTGGCTTGCTGCCTATTAAACCATGAGATATAGAGGGCGGAATTAAAGCTTACATAAAGTTAAAGATATCCATGTAATTAAAAAACAAAAACATTCACATAGCCAAGTGTTTTTTAACCAGCTTCCTTCCTATTGTAACTCCCCCATTGAATCAATACTACATAAATTGTAGTATTGATTCCCAACTTGGATGACTTACTACAGAACTGTCCAGAGATGAATGTTTTGTACTCAATGGCTGTACTCAAGTATCAGCATGCCCCTATTGAAAGGTGATGAAAAGAATTACCTCTGAAGGTATTTCTTATGACTGTGTGAGAGAGGCAGAACAAAGCCATCCTGTAACACAGAAATGGTCAAGCTGACAGCTTCACTTCGAGTAGACAAATATCAAAAAGGCCTGTCTGCCATTAATAATGCAATGTTGATCTGAGACACAGGCAGGGAGAGAGACAGGGTAGAGACATGGTCAGGGTGATGTGAAAAAAGAGATTGAGTGCTGAAGTAGCATAGTATGAATTGTGGGTGCTGAGAAAAATGGACCATTGGAGATATTTATTTTCTTTGAGGATTTAAACTTCAAAGTATATGTGAAATCTTAATGACTTTGTAGGCAATGTCTTTTTGCCCCTTTCATTAGTCAGGGGTTACACTTTATTTTCTTCAACAAATGCCTTGTCAATTTATATCCCACTGGAAAGCCTGTTATAAATTATGTTATTTAATATTTGAATGGTACTTGGCAATTTATTACATAATATCTGACTGTGCAGGAGCAGAAGCAGAACTGTTGTTATTAGATTTGTGATATGGTGACCATATTACCTTGTTACAAGAATATGAATAATAGAAAATAGTGGAGTCTGGTTTTGCGGAGAAAATCAAGCCAACTCTCTATCATACTATAATTATCCCCGTTATATAATTTCTGGTGAAGATATGAGCATTGTCTAGAAAGCTTAGTCTCATTGTCTTTTCTTCGGAAGTGGCTCTTTTTTCAGGTAAATTAGGGAGAACTATTGTAAGAGAAAATGTTTTTGGAGAGTTTTTCCTCAGTAATATCTTGTTAGTGGGATTGTACCTGTGTGCTTTCTTCCATGTTAGCATTCTAGCTAATGTTAGCTGCAGGGTCTGGATTAAACACAGAAACACAGTTGGTCTGTTTCCTTTTATATGTCATGGGCTATAGTGGTGCATACCATTTGTAATGATACATAAGATATTATAGGGAAGAGCCCTAAAAAAGTCTGCAAGGTTAAAGATTAGATCTGTAAATCCCTCACACTAAATTCTGGGCCTAACAAGGGAATGACCAAGGACACAAGCAGAAAGTTTGAGTTCTATAGTTCGAGTCTGGCCAGAAATTTCTGGAGCAGAAAAACATTTGTATTGGATTTGTATTTTATGGGCGTAAAAAAGAGTAAGTAATGTAAGAGACAAGTTTCTAATTTAAAAGTATACATGTATAGCAAGTTAGCATTGTTAGCAATGTTCTCTGATTGGTTCATTCAATTAAATAGTGCTTCAGTGTGTTTTGGGAGGAGAAGAAGAAAAAAACTCCTGAACAGATCTGTGTTTCCTCAGAGACTCTCTGCTCATTTTGCTGGTAAATTAACTCTGAATGAGGCAGCTCCTCTGAGGATGACTTCAGAAGATGAGAAGTGTTAGCAGCAGCTTAAAGGAGATGAAAATATGCTGAGGTTGGTAATTTATTCAGTTATGTTTCAGAGAAAAGCTTGGAGAGCAGAATTAGAGCAGTTTGCATTTTATACCTTTTGGTATATTGTGGATCCCTTGGGACTTATGTGTTGTGAATTGGATTATTGACTTACTGACTTGGCACATGTCAGATCATTTAAGACAAAACTTTATTGTCCGTTTGCCAAGTCAAGTCATATTTATTTATAAAGCACATTTAAAAACAGCAACAGCTGACCAAAGTGCTGCACAATACATTAAAAAAGAAAAAACAACAAGAGAAATATATACGTATATGTATACATATATAAAGAAAGAATATATAAAGAAAGCAACAAAGGAACCTGAAAGAAACGGTCTATTCAGGACCAGAGGACTCAAATGCTAAAATATAAAAGTATGTCTTGAGACGGGGCTTGAAAGAGTCAGCAGAGGGTGCAGACCTGATTGAATGAGGGAGGCTGTTCCACAGTTTAGGGGCTTTTACTGAAAAAGCCCGATCTCCCTTTAGCTTGAGCCGTGAGCGGGGAACAGCCAGGAGGCCGCATGTCTGATGATCTCAGGCGCCTAGATGAGGTGTACGGTCTGAGGAGGTCGGTAATATAAAGGGGGGCCAGGCCATTCAGGGCTTTAAAAACAAACAACACAATCTTAAAATTGATTCTGAATCATATTGGGAGCCAACGCAGGGACGTTAGGACAGGACTGATATGCTCCCTCTTCTTGGTTCCAGTCAGCAGCCTGCAGACGGGACAGGGACGACTGGCTTATCCCAGTATATAAATTGCAGTAGTCAAGTCGGGATGAAATGAGTGCATGGGTTACTGTCTGTAAGTCACTGAATGAGAGGATAGGTTTTAGCTTGGAAATTGTGCGGAGCTGAAAGAAACTGGATTTGACAACTGTATTTACCTGCCGATCAAATGTAAAGCCTAAGTCGAAGATAAAGCCAAGGTTCCTGGTGTGGGACCTAATGTGGCTGTATAAGTGACTTAAGCTGTTGGAGACCTGTTTGATGATGTCGGGGGGGGGGGGGGGGATTGTCCATGAACAATATTAAAGTGCTCACAGTCCATGTGCAGCCCAGGTCAGGTACATGAATGATTATTGGGAATGTGTGGGGTGTAGTTTTGCCTGCCTCTGCTTTACTGTTTGTTCAGCAGTGATATGGAGTGAGGAATGAAAGAGTGTTTGTACTTGTCCCTCTTACAGTTTGGCACCCTAAATCGCCTCCCAGAGGGCAGGAGCTGATACTCCTCATGTAGGGCATGCAAAAGTTCCAAGGCCATGTTCAAAGCCAGTCTGAGGGGGTGGTTAGTGCAGTTCAGGAGGAAAGAGTGCTCAATACAGTGACCCACCATCTCAGAGTAGATTCCCTATTTCAACAACATTTCCCTCTGACTTCGAACAAAAGTCTTGTTTATCCCATAATTAAAAATGGGGACAAAGCAATTACAGAGGAATCTGTGTTAACAGTAACCTCAGTAAACTATTCTGTAGCATTCTTAACTCTAGAACATTATTATCATATCTCACTGGACAAAATGTCCTATCTAAAAGACAGATGGCTTCTTCAACCAACCATCAAATCAGACCATATCAACACTTTACACACACTAGTCAGAAACCACAGATCTTTTGTTTTGTAGAGCTGAAAAAGGCATTTAATACACTTTGGCAAGATGGACTGTTCTTTCAACTCATTCAGTGTAGCATTGGAGGCAAATTATGTGACTTAATCAAATCAAAGTAATCTACAAATAAATGCTGTATGAAAATAGGAAACAAGAGAACAGAATTCTTTAAACAACAAAGAGTGGTACAGTGTTTCCCATTAATTAATTAGACTGTGGCGGCCCGCCATAGTCTAAGAATGTGTAAATCAGTGTACTTCTTGTGATGAAAGATACAACAGAAAACTCAAAGTACTTGGTCTTTTTAGATTCTCTGATTATCAACTATAAGAACTTTTTTTTTTCCAAGTGCATTTAAAGAACAGTTTACCAAATGTGATGTGTGGCTGCAGTAGCCTACACCCGAATGTGTGATTGTTTTTATGTCCGTTCCCTAAAACGGTCCGTACCTTGTTTACCTCCTGCAGATTGTTACAACTCACAGCCGTTAGGAGCTTTTCAATCGCTGCGCAGGTTTCAGAGGTTTTAAATATAATCAAAGACACTTGATCACCCTGTCAGACAAAGCACATCACAGATGCTAATTCCTGTTCACTACACTGAACAGCTGGGTTAAACTGCCCCTTCCTTCCTATTTCTGTCTTTTTTCATTATTTCCTCATATCTTTGTTTTTCTCTTTTTCTTTTGGGCAGATAAATAACTTATTCCTCTCAGATGTGTCTGATCATCCCTCTCAAGCATCTAATCCTCCTTAGCGTGAATCAGACTCAGATCCGTAAAGCAGGCAGAGCAGGCTGGATGAAGTGAAGAAACAGCAGGTGTGTTTGCTCACAGCCTTTGACATCAAACACAGAGGAAACAGAATCCTGCAGGCTCTGCTTCCTGCCATCTTCCAGGTGGTAAAAATCACTCAGATCTTTTGTTGTGTCAAAAAAAAAGAAGAAAAAATCACATATTACTTCCATTTCATTTCAACTCTTCACGCCAGATCTGGCAAAAAAACGCAGTGTGTTTTCTCTAAGCCTTTGCAACTGAACACTGGGTTTATTTTCTTCTGGTGACAACAAATATGTTTGTGCAGAGTGTGACTGTCAGTGTGTGTGAAGCTAGCTGACACTTGCCTTTGAAGTTGTGTCCTGTGTCCTGCAGACACAGCCACACGACAACTAAAACCAATGGGAACTTCATTTTACAAGCAATTTATCTGCACAACCAGCTAAAACACACGAGGGGGGAAAACAGTAAGACTGAAGTGCAGACTTAAGTTATTGATGTTTAACTGCTAAGTTTTTAATGAGAGTAAGGAGGTGTAAAGATGACATTCTTGAGATAACATCCAGTCTCTTGTTAATCAGTTTAAAAACATGACGTCATTTTGTTCATTAATTTAACTTGAACTAGATAACCTTTCTTTCAGTGTATAATTACACAGTTTGCAATGTCAGTCTCCTGTGTTTAGAAACAGAAGAATCTGTGTGTGACTGAGGTTTGTTTTAGCAATCGAGGAATCAAACTCTAAACTCCATGAGTGATGTTAGTCGAAGGCTATAGAACTTTTAGATGCAGCTGTAAATTGTATAAATCTTGGGAGGAAAAGTGAAATATCCTGAATTGTTAAAATGTCTTGAAGATTAAAACACGGAAAATTACTGATAACCCCCTGAACATTAAACATGCCAAAGGGACATCCCATTGTAGTGTATACTGGCCTCATAGTCTTTGCTCCTCTGGCCTAAAAAACTCTGGTCATCCAAATCCAAAGAAGAAATATGAATTTCTTTAGCTACTTGCTTCTATTATTCTGCACTGCTTTCTTATTTTGTCTGAAAGTAGTTCTTTGCTGTTAAGACACTGGTAGAAAAATGCTAAAGCATTTGGTATTATTACAGGAGATGTAGAGTCAAATGTTAGTTGGAAAGCTGTGGACCTGCAGCGCAAACCCTCTTCTATGGATGCAGTTATTTGAAAAAAACACTTCAGACCCACGTGTGAGAGGTTTCCTTCCCTGGACCTCTCAACACTACACAATAAGGAAGAACACCATGTTTATTCTTGCTGTGAATGGCTTGACCGTGTTCCTCACTCTGAATGCTAAGTTTGGTATATTAAGCTAAATTAATACATTGCGCCAACACAGCAAAGTTGCTGGAGAAACAAAATACTCTGAAACACCCGTTTGTGATTGGCCTAAATTGCATTCAAGTTATTTAAATGGTAAAGAACAGCACTCCAGCTCTACAACTTTGTGGATTTCTAATGTTTACCTGCCAGCTACAGTAATCTCTCGTACTTTGAGTTTAGAATCCTGTCCTCCCTACTTCATGCCCCCTCCTGGTGGTCTTTGGTCTGACTGAAATTTTAAGAAATGTGCAACCTAATAATCATGTTTTTTTTTTGTAATACTGTCAGTAGTGTTGTGAAAAATTTCACAATAAATATCAATTAAACAAAACACATTCGATATAGAGATTAGTCCTATAGATGGTTTGCAGTATTCTTGTCACTCACCTTCTCTGCGGTTCAGTTTAGCGAAGCCTGGCCCATGGCTGCCCGACAACTGAGAGGAGCTTCTGAAGGAGGACGGCAGGAGATTGTGTACCAGCGGGCTATGACACACCGCTGTGAATCATAGAACAGAAGAGAAAGTGCATTTAAACCATCGTATAACTTGTAGGAAATAAGTTACAGCTGTGGACCCTCAGTTTGCTCACGGTAACCATGCTCACTTAGATTCCAGTGAATAGATTTATAGACTCCAATTTCAAAGGACTTACATCAGTTTAGTATAAACAGCTTTTTGACCACGAGGACACCATGCTGAATTAAAAAAAAAAAAACATTTTTTCATGACAGCAGGACCAGGCAGAGTCTGACATTTACCCTCTTGTATTTTTCTCAGATAACATCAAGAGCTTGTAAAAAGAGTCATAGTTGGATGGTCAGCTCAAAGCTTATAGTTAAACAAATGTTTTGTTCATTAATGTTTGCTCTAATTAAAGATTTTGGATCTTTTTTTTAAGTCATAAGGAGTTCTGCAAACTTAACGACCCAGCGGAGCTCGAAAGCTGAATCCCCCTCTGCAATATGGATGTTTTCCATATCACTATATCGCTAGAAGATATCTCTTGGTGAGACTATATTAATGAAGGCTCTGGACTGTCTTTACTTTGTTTAACTGAGATTGTATCCGGCTTGGCCTTGCTACTTTGATATTGAATTTCCGTCAGTCAAGGAAACCTTCACTGAAAGTTTGACTTTGGGTTTCTCTTTCATGAGACTTTGATTTGGCGTCTGTTCTATGTTGTGCGGTATATCCAAAATGCTACATAATTGATTAATGCTGCAGTCACGGGGCAACCCTAAATTAATTTACACACTTGCTTGCGCTAATATTAGCCAGCCACTCCAAAGTAACATCAAGCCGGCTGAGAGGCCTGTGTTAATGTTAGATTAGCATGACTATAGCAACAACTACTCAGTGAGTGACCTGTAACAAACTTTAAGTATAACTTCATTAAAAAGAACGTCAAAGATTGTATTTTCAAGCAGAATAAAACACACATGGCCTATTTTTACGCTAAAACATTGAATTCATTCAAACATGTCAAATAAATCTATGTGAGTCACCTGTTGCTCCACAGCTGTGTACTCTAATTTCACAACCAAGAAATTTCAATCTGAACCAATTTACGCCATTGGCTCATAAGGAAGTGGAACAAGTGGAAGGCGCCAAGTTTGGTAGAGGTGGAGGGGCGTTAAGGTTTCTGAGACTTGAAATGTTATTATAATGGCAGTTTAAGTATTTACTAAGTGAAATGCATTCAGATGTGTTTTTAGCCCTACTGCAGATGTTTTTGTTGTTTGCAGTACAAGTAATACTCTCCTGAGAGTTCATTGATTCCATAGTCTGTTTTGGTTTGAACCAACTCCTATGTGAGAGGAGGCTTGGGGACATTACGGGGAAATGGCACTTGGAGTTGGAGTGGCACAGTGAACCAGAGAGTACAGAGCTGCAAGGGCCAAGAGCGGCATTATATAGTCTTTTCTTGTTTTTCCTTTTTTTGTATTTGGTTATTAATATTTTCTTGCAATTATTTTCATTTTTACATGTTCTCCAGGGCCGTCACTTTATTTTACCATTCTCTTGTTGTTTTTTCACTGTGAATAAACTTAACAACACTTCAAATTCTTATTTTGCATTATCTCTGCCTCTGGATTTTGATCTCATTATCTTTATTAATGAATTTCTGCTTGCACAATTGGCACATGGGAAACCAAAAGAGGAAAGTCTCTTTATCAACCATGCATAGCTTAAAGGGCTATGAAAGACAATATAAGGTGTCAAGAAATAATTAATAAAAAATAAATATTATATGTAATCAAGGCAGTGAGGGGAGTTATGGTGTTCTGAGCATCTGTCCCAGTTGCCTCCAGTGAGCCTATGAAAAATGACAGCCCTGCAATTACATTTACATGGATCTGCAAGAGAAAGAAAACAAATGTACACAAAAATAATGAACAAAAATAACCAGACTAAATGTAATTTGTAGCTGCAAATTGGACTTTTGTCTACAAGTGTGTCAACCCAAACACAGTATGAGAAGCTCATAACAGAAAGCAGAAAAAATGTATCAACCAGTTTTACTGTCTCCACTTCATGAAGATATATCAAGATCAAGTTTCAGTTCATACAAAAAAAAGGAACAAAAACAGATTTAATTTACCAGAAATTCCCTTCATTACTCAAGTAATGTGTTTTGAGCTGCGCTTCACGTATGAAAACAGTCATTTTCTGCATGGACATTTTTTGTTTCATGTTTCCTACACCGGCTTAAAGCTATGACCCCGCACAACATGGCCTGACCCACTGTATCCCACTGTACTGATGATAAAATATAATTTTTGACCTAGAAATAATGTGAGGCTTTTTTTTTTGCTCACAGGCTGACAGACACAACAACATTTATTTATGCAAGAAAAAGATTGTGTGGAGGTTTAAAACACAAATCTAATTTTCTCTGCTTAAGTTTGGGTCACTGACTGACAGCAGCAGAGCACAAAATACCCTCAAACATCGGCAGTGGAGATAAATGTTGAGTATGAAATGAACTGCAATTGGAAAACACTGACCCTGATAGAGAAAATAATCCTGTAAAAAGTTAGGATTGGCTCTTTCTGACTGTCCTAGGGGCTTTGCTGGCGTCTTTCTTCTAGGATCTCAGTCCTGAAAGTTCTGTAATGAGAAGTAGGCTTTGAATACTTTTTTTAAAAAATCAGGACATATATATGCTTTAGATTGAAAGTAGTAACTTGCTGAGAAAATGGCAGTCTAAACTTTAAAAACTTTATTTTTTGCTGTATGCCATCTTTAGAAAGAAGCTATGAAAAATCCAACGTCTGATCTGATGGCTGGGGCTGATAGCCTATAATGGCTATCAGTCAGAGATAAACCAATCAGGTTTCCTTTTGTGGAAAAATAAACATCAACCATTTACTTAGAGATGTGTATAGTTTAGGGCCCATGTTTACATAAACATACATTTTTACAATTTGGGTTCTTATATCTCTTTTTTTTCCAGAGTGGCACTTACAGTAAAAGCTACACATATTAAATTTGTGTTGTTAGATTTATTTTACTTTTTCTCAAATTTGAGGTGTTTTGAATCTCAATGAAGATAGAACTTTTTCACCTTCATGGTATTCCAGTTAAAGCAAACATTTCTATACACTGTAAAATTGTTTCATTGGCAAAAACGTGACTGAGTGTTAAGGAGCTTGATCATCCTCGGCCTACACAGAGATGTGGTAAATAGTTTGTCTCTTTCTCGTCAGTGCTTACATTCAGAGCACTTTGAGTCTGATAGCAATGTTACCTGAAAGACATCTCAGGTCTCCTCATCCACGACATGTCTGTAACTGTTGTAACAGCCTGCTGAGCTCCAAGTGTGTTCTGTCATGCATCCTCGCTTCCACCTCCACATTTACAGTGCTGCTGAAATAGCACTGTCTCTACAACATGCATGATTATATCAAGCTGATGAGCATCTGCCTGACAACAGCGTGTAGGACATTTACAGGTTCAGAGCTTTTTAGGGGGTTCTGAACACTCGTGGTTCAGTGATGTTACCTTTTCAGCCATGCATCTCTGAGCACAGCTACAACATTAGTGGATGTGTGTGTCCTCAAACATGAACTATAGTACTGTAAATCTTCTAAGAAAGAGAAAAATCCTGCAATTAAATATGCATATTACTTCTAAGACTGTAAATCTTTTTTGAGGTAAAGTATAAGCACATGCCCTTTCCCTTCCATTGATGCAGTCATTAAAGTTTAAATATTGTCAAGGGAGCGAGAGAGCAGCATCACTTGTTCATGGCATTTTACAGGTTTGGTTCTTTCATGTATGTTTACTCATGGTGACACTCAGATAGCCTGAAAGCACGGCGACTCTCCTTTCTAGCAAAGCGAAAGTATAGGAGAATGTTTCGGTCATGGATTGAAGAAACAACAGTAATGACTTTATTAAAAATAACTTTAATTACGATGATGAAAGCTGTGTAGGCGCTGCATGGGTGGAAAAACAATACCTGATATAATTAATCTATGAATGTTTCTTCCCACTCCTTAAGGCTGTTTGTAATCCCAGGATAATGACTGCTTATAGGGCAGTCATTTATGATGTTCAGCTAAATAAAATACAAAAGAAAAGAAGGATTGAATAGTAGAGACATCATCTTAAATTGTGACAACTAATTCATTAAAATACTGAAAACCTATAAGAGAAAGGTTTTCTGCTCCACTCAAACAGAACGTCTGAGGTTATCAGTTGGCTGACAATCAAGAGACGCTTCATTTTACTATGTGGGTTTTGTGGAGCTGCTTTTTGTGTCCTGCTCTGACATTTCTGCCTTCCTCCAATGCCTCTCTGCTCTGTGGAACAGCAGCTGAGCTGTAAGGATCCGCTCATCCTCTGCACTGGATGCTGATAAATAGAGACCGTCATCTACCAGTCATAAACACACCAGGCACACCGGCCTTTTGTTCTGGCTCCAGCCCCCTGAGGTTTATCCAGTCACAAAATGTCACTTAGTAGCCTCAATGCTATGTTTTTGTAAAATGTACAATGTGCAAAAAGTGTTCAGAGTGGTGTATTCAACTATATTAGAAACTGCAAATGTAAGTACTACATTGTGACCTGATCATTCTTCAGCTTATCCAGTCAGAAAATGTCAGCAGTTCCATATTGTCTGTCTACAATACACTCACAAGCGGTTCTCCAAGATATACATTTTTTTTACTTTGTATATATTTTGACACTTTTCTAGGATAACAAAAGTGTAGATATGGCCAAATGTGCAATTTAACTTTTTGCTGTTGTTGTTGTTGTTGTTGTTTGTGTGCCTTTATTGTAGAGACAAGACAGTGGACAGTCAGAAATCAGGGAGAGAGAGTGGGGAACGACGTTCGGGAAAGGTGCCAAAGGCTGGATTCTAACCCGGGCCGCCCGCTTCGAGGACCACAGCCTCCATACATGAGGAGTGTGCCGTAACCACTGAAAAGCATGGATTAGAGAAATGTATATGGAAACTTGTGAAATCATCAAATCAAAGGGTATATGTTGGGAGTTTTGTAAAGCCCATAATATACCTGAATAGTTTTAAATTGGATTTGATTTTTTATGGTCTGAATGAACGTCACGTAACTCCATTATATATTAAAATCTTCAGACACACTGATCGTACTGAACACAGTCTTATGTTAACTTGTGTAATGATGGGCCATTAAGCAAATAGATGTCGTTTGGCTCTACTAGGCTGTAAACACTTAATCTAAATTACCTGTAAGAGGTAGCAATGAGTATTCTATCGACTTCTGGTATCACCAAATCAGCCTCATTCTGAAAGGAATATAAGGATAAAAGAAGGCAGGGAAAACAGGCACTCATTGTTTCCTGGTTTCCTTGGTTAAAAAAAAAACTCAGTTTGAATTAATCAGAAAATGCACTGATATTTAACAGGAATGGAAGCACTGTTGTGCAACTGTGTGTGTGTAACAAGTGGAGGTGCGTTGTTAAGTCACCCATCTTATTGATCATATTAACAGGATCATACTGCACCAAAGACGTTTTGACATTTCTTCTTTGCTCTTTTCTGCAGTCACATTCTGTGTTTCAGTATAGCAACACAACTACTTCCAAATCAACACACACAAATGTATTGCAAAAACCATGACACTGAGAGAGCACACAGAGAAACCTAAAAGAGAGAAAAAAGGAGACAAACTAGCTCCCCATCACAGATTAATGATCCTCCGGGCTTCAGCAACTTTGAGCAGGATCTGTTAGTAGTCTGCTCTCCCGCTGGGAGGGCCTGACCCTCTGTATGGGGAAGAATCTTAAGTTTCAAAAGTGTCTGTTCTTCATGCAGGATGTGGTAAGGGACCGAAAAAGTTAGATGTTTTCCTTGTGGGGGCAGCTCTTGTGATCACTGATGCATGTCTTAAGTGTACTCACTGCCTCACCCACATATAATTTAGGACAAGGGCATCAGAGGAATACAGTAAGTAGCAGTGCAGGAGGCACATTGAGAGATTTCTCTTACACCACCTGACTATAGAAGGAGTACATTCATGGCAGCCTTTCAACTAACTGTTTTGTCTTGATAACTTCTCTCTTTCTACTCTTTTAAAGCAGCCGTATATTTTAAACTTTCCACCAGCACAAAGCTTCCAACCATTTACTTTAAATTATTCCTGACACATCAGACACCTGATATACTGACATCAACACATAAACTTCATAGGTATACAAAACCCATTGTTCAGACTTTTTAATGAAAAGTTCTCGGCTTTAGATCCTGTCCTGCTAAATTTGACATGGCTGAACTTGAGGGGTTTATAGGTATGCTAAAACATAGGATCTGAGTGTTTTTTTGTGTCGATGCTTTAGGGAGCTTTTTTAACTTGATGAAAAAGAGTATACGGGTCCTTTTAGATGAGCAAACTGTATTTTTGAACGTTCAACTTTTAAATCTTAAATCAAAAATACATCCTGAAATTCTGTGGACAAATGTGTACAGTATGAACCCAAGTACTTCATGCTTATGTCTAGATTTTACAATTTCTATTTTTACAAATCTGTTTTCACACTCCAGCTTTTGTATTTTTTTTTATCAGTCATCACCAAATTTGGACAGAATATGACGAGATCACACCAGGAACTCTTATTTTTGAATATTTTATAGTTTTACTGAAGCTTGTTCACAAAGTTTGCTTAAGCCTTAGCCCATCAAAACATTATCATATGCTGTATGTTGTACTGTAACTTCAATTGATAGAAATGTGATATCTTAGTTGCAATGACAAATTTGGTATTATTTTTCCAATTACACTGTCATTCTGTATGTATGTATGGTTTTTTGTGTGTATGGCTCTCACGCATCTCATGCTAGTCTTCCATCTGATCTACCTCTCACCAGCATTTTCCACAGGGTCCTTCTGTCAGCGGCACCGTTTTGCTTAGTCCTACAGGACGTTCCCTGCCCCACATGGGTGACAAACATAATCACCTGTTGAAAAGTTCTGCTCTGATAGTTAACAACACTTGATTTCTGAGGAATTAATTCACACAGGTGGATCAGTGCGCAAGCTAAGCTATACTGATCAGCACTTCTGGGGTTGGCAGGCATTCAGTGTCACACACAAGCAGATTTTAAAAGAGGCTTGCTGACACTAGGAACTCAACCCAGGCTTTCTGTTTGAAAGGGCAGACTCTTAGAATTAACCCGACTGTCTCCAGTCCATGAAAAAAAATGCTTCAGTGATATCCAACTTTAAACAAATTACATAATTTGTTTAATGAATACAATCTTGGTTTGCAATCAAGGTATTGAAATGGACACTGAATAATTTCAAGTAAATCAATGATTAATAAATGGACCAATAACAGCGATGATAATTATTTTCATTGGTCATGAAACTCATTTAGTTAATACCATCATGACCAATGTGTGAGCTGTATAAAAGAACCACTCTGTAATTGATATGTTTTAGCTCAGCATAACATTTCCACAAATATGCAAATATTTGCTTATACATATTTAAAAGTACTCTTTCTCTGTAGAGCTCATTGGATGCAATTACTCAGTCACCTTTTTTCTAAATGTACCCTTTGATTTGTGGGAAACATAGAATTAAGGGGAAGAAAAATCCTTTTTAACATTTTCCATGATATTCCTTTTCTTTACAATTAGGATTTTCTGTCATTACTCAACACATTAGATGCACCCGTTGTTCCTCATGAATGAGATGAAGAATGTTTATGACAGACATTTATTTCTCACATTGCCATATCGGAGAGGAACATGTGGTGACAAGTTATTTCAGTAAGTGATTGGCTACTATGTCTGGGGGAGCTATGAAATTGTTTTGATCCCCGCTGTTTCCTCCTCCGTGTGACAAACATTTGGTATTCATTTGAAATAATTAAAGTGATGATAAATGAAAAAAAGAAAGAAAAAACGAACCACTTATGAGTTAGGCTAATTACCCAAATGTTTTCTAAGTCAATTGGTTCTTCTGGCAGCAGCGGGCATGATGTTCTATATCAGACCATGAATCAAACTACCATAAACATGAGGTGAACGTTCAACACCATCATCACCATACACACTTTTATCAGCATACATCATCATTATCACCATACACAACATCATCACCACTATACACATCATCATCACCATACCGACCATCATCACCACACACACTTTTATCACCATACTGACCATCATCTCCATACACACTTATCACCATACTGACCATCATCACCATACACACTTATCACCATACACACCATCATCACCATACACACTTATCACCATACTGACCATCATCACCATACACACTTATCACCATACTGACCATCATCACCATACACACTTATCACCATACACACCATCATCACCATACACACTTATCACCATACTGACCATCATCACCATACACACTTATCACCATACTGACCATCATCACCATACACACTTATCACCATACTGACCATCATCACCATACACACTTATCACCATACACACCATCATCTCCATACACACTTATCACCATACACACCATCATCTCCATACACACTTATCACCATACACACCATCATCACCATACACACTTATCATCACTTATCACCATACTGACCATCATCACCATACACACTTATCACCATACACACCATCATCTCCATACACACTTATCACCATACTGACCATCATCACCATACACACTTATCACCATACACACCATCATCACCATACACACTTATCATCACTTATCACCATACTGACCATCATCACCATACACACTTATCACCATACACACCATCATCACCATACACATCATCACCATACACACCATCATCACCATACACATCATCACCATACACACCATCATCACTTATCACCATACTGACCATCATCACCATACACACTTATCACCATACACACCATCATCACCATACACACTTATCACCATACACACCATCATCACCATACACACTTATCATCACTTATCACCATACTGACCATCATCACCATACACACTTATCACCATACACACCATCATCACCATACACACTTATCATCACTTATCACCATACTGACCATCATCACCATACACACTTATCACCATACACACCATCATCACCATACACATCATCACCATACACACCATCATCACCATACACATCATCACCATACACACCATCATCACCATACACACCATCATCACCATACACACCATCATCACCATACACATCATCACCATACACACCATCATCACCATACACACTTATCATCACTTATCACCATACTGACCATCATCACCATACACACTTATCACCATACACACCATCATCACCATACACACCATCATCACCATACACACCATCATCACCATACACATCATCACCATACACACCATCATCACCATACACATCATCACCATACACACCATCATCACCATACACATCATCACCATACACACCATCATCACCATACACATCATCACCATACACACCATCATCACCATACACACCATCATCACCATACACATCATCACCATACACACCATCATCACCATACACATCATCATCATACACACCATCATCACCATACACACCATGCACACCTTCATCATTATCTCCATACACACTTATCACCATACACACCATACACACCATGCACACCTTCATCCCCATACACACCATCATTATCACCACTATGCACACCATCATCACCATACACACCATCACCGTACATATCAAGACCAACATCAGCGCCATAATCATCATTGCCATAGAAATAATCATCACTTTACACATCATATTGCTATTACTGTAATATCATCATTAGTGCTATCATCATAGTCATAATCATACAAATCATTGTCTTCATCATCATGCTCATCAACGCTATCCTAATTATTGTCTTTTACACTATTGTCTTCTTCTACTATTCAGTTAATCACTATTTCCTCATTATTATTTTCCCGCTTTAATGTTCATCCAGCTCTTTCTTTTCCACCCCATCATCATTATCACCATATCCTTAATCTCTATTAATTATATCAACGCCATCTCATCATTTTAACAATCTACTCCATAAACACCATCTTTATCATCATCATGATCATCATCATGTCCATCATCTCCATCTTCCATTTCATCCCTATCATGATTGGCTTGATCTATGTTTCTTTAGTTTAAGAAAAGATAAACCTTAATTCAACAGTCAACGGAGAAATTTACAGTCTTACAGCAGCAAAGGGCAAGGACAGCCAAAAAAAAAGAACACTCAGTGCACACAATGCACAATTAAATAGGAGCCAAAAACAGAGCTGCAGTAGTAACAAATGTAGTCTGTACATTCAGTTATAAGAAAAACACTATGATGCACTCAGTGAACATGTTATTGCACGAAGTAGGTTCCATATTATTGCAAATAGAATCAGGTAGTAGTATATGGTAAATATCGTAATGTAAAATTATTGCATGAGACAGAGGAGTGACTTGTGTCCGGCTTGTGTGTGTTTTGTGATCTCCTAGGAGGCTTGCAGCAGAAAGGAAGGACCTGCCATATATATCCTTCCCACACCGCATAAAACAATTGTAAAAGTTCATTTAACGTTAAAAATGTGTGAAAGATATCAGTGTTAAAAACAGATTCAGTCTGAAGGATTTAAAACACTTTAAAAACAAGTTTTTTGTTTAAAACCTTAGAAATATACAGATGTGTTTGCCAAGAGTTATGAATCTGTCACCTACCTGTAATGTTTATCAAGAGATAATGCATGTGATTGATTAGTTATGCCTGCCGAGGCCGGAAGGGGGAGCGCTCAGCCGCGATGCCCTATCCTGCATGACGCTGACAGAGGAAGCATCGTGTCTTGAGTCCATTTATTC
Source organism: Labrus bergylta (assembly GCF_963930695.1). NCBI lineage: Eukaryota > Metazoa > Chordata > Actinopteri > Labriformes > Labridae > Labrus > Labrus bergylta. The sequence continues at coordinate 15,177,164 of NC_089204.1, read as the reverse complement.
ATTTTACCCTTTTTCAGGTAAAAAGATAATAAATGTCTGTGTTTATTTACAAAGTATGTTTCTAGAGATGTTTTCGTGTTCGTTGTTAGGAACTTACAGAGAGTTTGATGTTTAAAACGTTGTATTTACATTTTATGAAAGTTCAGTGAGACACTAAGCTAGGTTAGCGCCGTGTTGTCTGTCGTCCACACATCACCACACAAGGTCAGTGTTGGCATGAGCGCGTGTGTATGTCCGGGTGTGTGTGAAGATTAAGAATGAGTGTTTGAGAATATTCATGTTTAATCGTGTCAGTGAGCACGTACTTGCATAGCATATGCATTAGCATATATTTGTTTGTTAGGATTGTTTAACAGAAGAACGAGAAATAAGGGAAAGAAATATGAAACAAAGTGAAATACAAGATATTTTTGTTTGTATTTTCAGCACTGTTGATAATTTAATTTTATTGTACTTACCTGTTGTGTTTCATATTTGCCTGTGAAAAGATATGTTAAAAGAAAGCACCATTGTGACTATGTGGATCATTTTGAAAAGATGAATTAAATCATTCTGCATGACACTGACAGAGGAAGCATCGTCTCCCACCACCTCCACAGGGTCAAGGGGGCAGCCCAGAACAGAGCTGGCCTTCACCAGTTTGTTGAGTCTATTCCTGTCTGCAGCTGTAATGCTGCTGCTCCAGCAGATCTCTCCTAATCATGTTTTCTTCTTTCAATTGAGGGCCAATGAATAATAAGTAATTATGACGAGTCCAATAGCTATATGTCGGCTCTTTTATCACATAACATTTTCTGTGCCTTGTAGAACTTCTACTGCATGCTCAAAAACCTTTCCACTATTTGAATCCTTTCTTGGTGAAATGCAGTTAGTACTCGCTCCTCCACCTACAGTCAGTTTGACACCAGTGTTGGACCAACTACAAGTCCTCTGAGGTGATGACAGTGCTGTTTGATGAATGGGTGTGTGTTTAGGGAGTCAGAGCTCTAGTGGGAATCAGCCTTCAGCAAATATCAATGTGTCTCAAACTCAGATGGATGAACTGCCCGTCTCAGTTTGATCACTTAACCACTTGTCCCTGGGTAAATAAATCTAGATTCCAAACTGATGGACACAACGTTACACCTGATGGCTGCCACTGCTATTATGTAGCCTTGACTTCATCAGATCGCATTCATAGTTCCATTTCTCTGAACGCACATTCTCATAAATGACACTAAAGAAGAAATATGAGCGAGGGTTTCTCCTCAGCTTCCTCTCACTTTTAACATATCCACAGTCACAAACTCCAGAGTCTCATGAATCTTAAAGGACACAGAGGACATGAAGTAAGTACGCCACAAACACACTAATTAGATCCCCTTCATCCTTTGTGGAGGCATCAGCCGACTTATTTTCAAAGTGCCAAATAAACAACAAAGGTTATCTCATGATATATTAAAGAGACATGACCTTAGCCCACCTTGAGTAAAACACTGGACGATAACATTTCCTTCAGACAGGCCGAAACATCAAACAGACTTATATGTGAACAAACATCTAATGGCAAAATGGACAAAATGATCAAGACATTTCTTATAGCTCCATTCCCTGAATTTATATTTATCAAATCAAATCAAAGAACTACAGGTCCGGAACTAAAAGGAAAGATACTTATTTATTATATTGCCCCTAACACTTTTCTAAGAACTTAATGTAAAATGTAACAAGGTCAAGGGAATAGAATCCAAATGCACCTTCAGGAAGCAGCTATTAACATAAGTCTGCCATATAACTACAATGTTCAGAAGATGAACAACTAAAAGCCCAGCTTATATTCTACCTCTGCCTGCATTTTAAACATGTTGTTTACTGTATTCTGTACAACCCCGTTTTAAATATGACCTCTTAGGTCATTAAAATAATGCATAAGGCTCCCCAGTCCAAAGTTTTAACCAAAAGGATTTTCAGAATTTAACTGGTTACACAGGCTCACTCTCATCTTCACTCATCATTTTTAAAACAGGTCAGGACAATTTTACTGAACTTCAACACGTCCACAAATAGCTAACCCAGTGTGATGAACCAAACACTAACCTTTCATCATTATTAACACTAGAACGACCAAGGCAGTCCTTTTGACTGTTTTTTAATTTTGCAATGTAATAACTTACTGAAAATAAAACCTATGTAACTACAGGACCATGACTTTTCCTAAATGTGTCTATATTTTATTCTAGCATTGTTATTTTATCAAAAACACAAAAGAGTTTTGAGTATTTCTACCTTGAAAGTCCATAGCGGTCATATTGACTGCATGCATTATAGCCAGTGTATCATTTCAGTATTTGCTACTTTTTCCCGCTCTTGAAGATGTGCATCGCTGTTACCTAGCAACTATTGTTCATAACGCTTGAGCCAAGGAAGAAAGAAAGCTTAACCGCCTAAAACCATATAGAAATAATAGAAGACATACATTTGAATTAATCAACATTGAAAAGGCAGAATAGAGTAAATTAGGATCTGATTTAGAACAGAATAAAACAAAATGTCAGAAAGGAGGAGGATGACTGCCACAGAGGCTTTAGCCATGCTCCATAACCTTGATGAGGCAGAGTCTGATGGAGGCACAGGTTCGGATACGGAAAGTGATGTCTCCTGGTCTCTCGAGACTTCATCTGACACTGGCTCTGAGATTAAATCTGAGAATGATACAGAGATCATTCCCATTCGCAAAAAACGCCGGCTGCTGTTTCCGTGGTTGTCGATAAACTATTCAAATTTCAAATTCATTAGAATTTAATGTTTGTGTCCTGAAGTTTATTATACCTTTCACAACATTACAGATCCATTTGAAGGTTTCTTCACTTCCTTGGCCCTGGCACGGTTTTTGAAGAGGTGGGCTTGGGCACGTTGCAGTTGCTCATACACTAACAGAAGCACAGGAACCAAACGTGGACATGACGTAAAATCGACTGCCGACCTGCATTATTGAGAAATCCAGGATTGAAAGAGAGTTGTATCTGAAGAAAATGACTTAAAATAAGCCACAAAGTCATTCAAGTTGCAGTCATGTTCCTATATGTTGACCTCCACTGTTAGAATAGATTAGAGAAAATTCACTGTGCCGCTATCTTACAGTTTATGGCAGCTATTTGACAGCGACCAGACATTTTAAGGTGGAGTGTTTACTTTCATGTTGCTCACTGCACGAGTTGACGTCATAAATCAATCAAGTCACCTTAAATATCAAAATTAACTACGCTCTCCCACCTGCTCAACCTCATTTACAGCAAGTGTGTCCCTGACATTTGCTGACCAAATATCTGCGTATCTGTGTCATCTTATACAAAGCTGCATTTTGTATGACACATGTTTTTTTTAAAGGTCGTCTTACCTGAAGGATCAGATGGTCTTCTGCTGAGCTGCTTATTTATCACCTCACCCCCCAGGACTGACACCATATATACTGGAGGTTCATCTGGTGGGGTTACATGCCGTGATTGAGTTTGTACCTCAGCAGACTCTGGTGGAGGCTCTTCTTGTGTAGTCTGGGTGACAGCAGAGGTTTTGTCAGCATCAGCATCGGTTACATTAGGTGGCAGGGCAGGCAAACTGCTTCTTGGATAGGCTGCTTTTTCCAAACCTGAACCCACAGCACTGAAACCTTGACTGGGGGTTCATCTGGTTTGGTGTCAGGAGGAGGTAGTTGGGACCACTTCCCAGCAGCACAGTATGGCTCCTTATCTGGTAAAGGATCTTGTAGTTTTGCCTCAGCAATTACGCAGAGTTCATCAGTATCATCTACAATAAGCGCTGGAGCTTGCACCACAGCAGGTTCTTGATCTTGGCTTGGCTGCTTATCATTAACCTCACACCACAGGACTGAAATCATAACTGGAGGTTCAGCTGGAGGATCAGGAGGTAGTGGCAACAGTGTCTCAGTGGAGTTTGATTCCTGGCTGAGTCGAGGCTCTTCTTCAAAGGCCTGACTGAAGGCAGAAGGTTCATCTGCTTTGGCTGAAGGAAGTGGTAGAGAATCAGAGAAAGTTGGGCTGCTCATTAACAACCTCACTACCCAGGACTGAAGCATTAACAAATACTTCAGGGGGCATGGTAACATGAAGTGATTGAGGTTGCACCTTTGCAGGCTCTGGTTCAGGACAAGGCATTGTCTGTTGTGATTGTTCATCCATGCTGATGATGCCAGGAAGTTCAGCATTGCTCAGAGGGAAAGCAGTTTTATCCAGAAGAGTCAAAAAAGAGGATGGAAGGGCAATGCATCCATTACCTTACCCTCCAAGACTCAAGCTGTGACATTAGCTACAGAAAGCAGGGTTACAGGCAGAGCTGGGCTTTGTGTAGCCTGGCTTCTATTCAATGACCCCTGGACAGCAGTGATGGCTGGAAGTTCGTCAGCAGGTATGTCAGAGTGAGTCTGAGGCTCAAATAGCACACAGATGTGTTCCACTGCAACACTTGTGATGCCTTTCAACACCTCTGCTTCAAAGCTGTTCAACTTCCTCCTCAGAGTATCTGGAGGATACATCTTCCTGACCCTTCCCTCAATACAGAGGACCATATCTTCTCTTTCTGATCGGGAATAGGTGACCTGATGGTGTGTGGTAGACATTAAGGTGGTGGAGACTCCATCCAGAACAGCTTTGGTGACGCTTACAGCCATTTCAGAGAGCTTCTGGGAGGGCATGTCGTCCTGGCATATTCGTGTGCCTGGCTGAGGATCTTCTGATGTTTATAGGAGGGAGGAATGTCCTCTGGAGAGTCAAGCAGTCTTTTTGCTTGAAACCCGACATCTCTCCTCTACATGCTGGTGTTGACCTCCCACACCAGCTTGAGAAGAGGCTTCACCTCCTCTTCGTCAAAGTCATCCATCTCAAACTCCCAGAGCTGCACCCTCAGGGACTTTTTACTCTCTTCCAGCAGCAGGTCAGTCATGTCTTCAACAGTAAGCTCAGATGGAAGCTGCTTCTTCTGTTGAAGGTTTAACAGTTCAGCCACCACTGCAACCTTCACTTTAAAGGATTGAATGTGCCAACAGATCTGTTTGGCGCGTTCATATATCGATGTGTCAAACAGCACCCTGATCGACTTGTAGACTCCTCTACTTCCCTCCATGAAGTCCATGATAAACCTGTTTCTGTATTAGAATACAGAAAAGGATAACACAGAACAACACGGACAAAACAACAAACAAACAAGACCAAATAACTTTCGAACGCTTTGACTACAACAATTTCTCTAACCACTCTCTTTCACAACTATCTCTCACGCCTATCTCAAACCCACAAACTCCAAAGTAGACCAAAAGAGTTGAAGCTCCAGTCTTCGGAAGAGATTTTATTTTATTTTTTTAATCCTCATCTATTCCCTCCTTAAATTAGAGCAATGCAAAAATAAAATGACAGTTTTTTGTTGGCATCATCCTCCAAGGCAAAGTTGCATCATCATTAATATCAGTTTATGCACCAAAACAAAACATGCTAGGTAGAAATTCTGAGAAAGTCAGATGAGGTTGTTAATGATGTCATTGGAGATCAAATCCAAAGGAATATCACATATATGATAGAAATCTACATCCACTCAATATAAAAGTATTTTTCGGTGAGAATATGTTACACCACAAATTATTCCTGCACTTTAAAGTCTGTGTGTGTTAATGTAGGGAACGGAAAACTGAATTAAGAATATTTTAAGCAGATATGAAGATAGTTAAACTTGCCCTCATATTTGGATGTCTGTTCTCTGTGATGTTATAATCTTGATGACTTTAAAACTGTTTTGTTTTACACATTCATAATCTCACACTCCCAATATTCCCCCAGAGTCTCCTATTTTATGCAAGCTGATTTGAACAAGACTGCATGCTAAAGGTAATCAAAAGGAAATGAGGGTAATGAAGTGATAATTAATTGATTCAGCCCTCTCCACACTGAGCATGGACCACACAACTGCAGAACAGCACTGCTGGAGCTGGTGGGGATTCCGAGATTCGCTCAAGAACTGTTGAAGCATAACAAGCTACTCTCTTTACTCACTTGAAGAAGAGAGCTCTGCTCCCACTGTGGCTTCTGTGGATGTGGTTTTTGTCCTGTCCACTAACTTGTGAGCATGAAGTCTTGAAATACTCTCTGGTGAGTTAAAAGGGAGTTAAATACTTTTTCCAAGTCATGGGACAATTACCAAGACTTCCAATAGTTTAACTTTGATATGGGATTCAAATAATCACTTACACAGCAAAAACATGATCTCATGTTCTATTTCAAAAATACAACTTGATTATGCTTTTTTTTATTGTGTTTTTTTATTTTAACATACACCACAAATCCACAAATTCTATGCAAATTTCAAAGCAAGAAAATCAAGAAAAAAAAAAACAGGCAACCAAACATGAAAACAAAACGAGAGAGAAATGTTTTTTTTAATCTCTTTCTATTTTAATTAGCAAATGTATTTAAAGCTATGAGTTTTCTGACAAGGATTGACTTCATGATTTAACTTTCTCAGTCAATTTATAATTCTAATCCTGTCACATACAGCGGCGACTGGGGCTCAGTTGGTGGAGTAGGTCGTCTCTCAACCAGAAGGTCGGGGGTTTCGATCCTCATCTCCCACACTACATGCCTGTTGTATCCTTGGACAGACACTTAAAGTGTTGCTCCTTCTGCTTGGTCAGTGGCGTATTAATGTAGTAATGGGATGAGTTAAAAATGATAGATTCTTTGCATACATGTAGCAACCTGTGCCATCAGTGTGTGAATGGGTAGGTGTGACCTGTGGTGTAAAAAGCGTTTTGAGTAGCCAGAAGACTAGAAAAGCGCTTTACAAACTCAAGTCCATTTACCATTTCAAATCCGAATTTGAATTTGAAGGTCACAATTTGATCTGATTTGAGGTTTTCTTTCTTTAATATATACTATATTACAGTGTGGGGGTGTATGGTAGGTGCTCGCTGGTTGCTTAGCCTACAAATTGCACTGTTAATGACTAAGTGCAAAGACTATCCCGATTCTGATTTTAACATCAATAGCTGAACTTGTAAACAAATTTTCATTCATTTTGACTGTGAAATAAAATACTGATACTTTTTTATCTTCTTTTTAACGTCTTTTTATTTCAGTGTCATTCATTTGGTTGTACAGTACCGTCAAATGTTCAGTAATATTGCAGAGGTGTATGTTTTTCTATGCTGTCATATTTGCAATCCTTTTTTTTCATTTATTTGTTTCATTTGTTTTATTTATTCATGAACAGTGTGCAATGATTGATCATTTATACAAAGAAAAATGAAATAACTGTCGCACCAACGAAGAAACACCTGACAACACAAATACAATGTCCGTCCATTGTTTCCACTCATTATCAGCAGCCTTAAAGGAATAGTGTGGTATTTTTGAAGTTGGGTTATATGTAAAAAAACAACAACAACATGTGTCCTATCATTTAGCTTTAAATGAAATAATATAAGTAGATGGATGTATCTGGTATCTTTCCTGCCTGACATCACGTGTTTGTACGATGCAGCTCCGAGGCCTTACATGAGTCTCATTAGCTCATTAAAAGTATAATATCATTCTTTGAGAGAGAAAAAAAACATTCACATGTTATTTTTAGTCTTCTATAAATAACTAAAACACACCAGAATCTTTCTTCGGCGTCTGCACCTCTTACCTTCATACAGCTTTGGGACAAAACAGCTGACTGTGACCTGACAGAAGACAAACAACACTTCCTCTGTCGTCTCTCTTTAGAAGCAGCATCCACTGACACAATGGTTTTAAATTGAGATCCTGTCCTCTGAGACCAGTGACTGTGACTGGTGAGTCAGTCGTTATCTGAACACAACATGAGCACACATACGCACACCAGCCACATTTGTAGGCATTTGGTGCAAACACAGACCATGGTGCTGCTCAGTATTCCCTTGCTCTCATCACATGTGGTTATTTGTTTCTTATCTCAGCATGCACCCTCACACACTAACCCTTAAACTGATACATGTGCACCGGCACACAGGTTCAGAGAGCAGAGGTATAATCTGTCATTACAGCGCAAACTCCACTGACTCTGAATCAGCTGAGAGGAAAGATAACAATTCCAAGGAGGTCTTATGCAACCACACTGAAGATATTTTTAAAGAGCGATGGACACACACACACACACACACACACACACACACACACACACACACACACACACACACACACACACACACACACACACAGAACGAAAGTCTCCTGTGCCTCTTTTGTGTGTCAAATATTGTGTTTGAATTTTCTCTGACAGCTGCCCACGAGCGTACTTTTTCCTCCGCAGAGGCACATTCTGTATGTCAGCAGCGAGGACAGTTTCAACTTACTGCGTATTTGAGGGAGCCTTGTGCATACACTTTAAGGAGATACTGGCCATATATCCACAGCTGGACTTACAAGGTTCACACAATTTGTAATTGCAAATTAAAAACGCCTTAAAAATAGGTGTAGTGTAAATAAGCCTGTGGAGGAAGTTAATTATAACTTTTTATACATTTTAAAGGAGCTATATGTAACTTTCAAAAATACTGCGTTTGTAGTGACGCCGCTGTTAGGCGAACTGCACCAGTAACTTTTTGCTCACTCTCGCTGGCGTGCTAGTACGTACACTAACGAGCATCATCATCGGCCGTGAAACACTAGATATTTACCGGCATAATGTTTACAGAGGAGGTAAGTGGTCATACACATGTCAAAGTCTGTGAAGGAGTCTGTGCTGTGCTAGGGGCCGGTCGTTTATTTGTACTAACAGATTCCATATTAGATTCATAGTCTTCAGATTATAGACATTTCCATCCACATCCTGTTAGTATCTAACCTTTCTGTTGCAGAGGTATCAACATCTGCTGCAGCAAGTTGTTGATCGTCTCAAATGGCTTGTGATTGCTTTGTGAAGTGACTAGATGTCTGGCTTGAAATACAAGTGCCAAGCATTTTGAAATGTCATGATGCTGCCAATCCTCAGCCATCCTCCACCCTGCATTTTTAATGGCACACAGCTTTGCTTTGTGATATATTGCTTCCACTCCAGATGTTTCTGTTGAATGTCAGCTCATATATGATGTGTGTAGCGGTCTCTCATGTGATTCCTCTATCAGAAAAGAGTTAGTAAAAAATCGAAATATGTGGGCCAAAGTTGCCATAAGCTATACTTTATATACACCGAAAAACAACATCTCTGAAAATGTAGTAAAGACTTAAGTTAAAACAAAAGTAGAGTTTGTGTCTCTAAAGCCAATTTATGTACTTCTATGAAAGCTGTCAGCCTGTCTCTTCTGTATTTTGTAGATCATCATCCTCCACTATCAAGCAATTGTGAAGGTCTTGACTCAGTAATGATTATTAGGAGCAATTGGACTCTTTTTTTTAATCCAGTGGTGAATTTTCTTACAAAATGACGACAACCACAGAATGGTGAATGTTCAGATAAGACCCAGATAAGTATTCTTACAAATTAAAAATTAAAATGTATACTCCAGTCTCCTTCATGAAAGTCAAATTTGGTTCTGGTCCCTTATGAACCCAACATTGATACTAAACGTTAATATTGGATCCCAGTGAGGTGTAGATTAGCCCATTGTTAAAGTAATGGACAAATCTTCCATCACTTCCATTATTATTATTTCTTCGTTTTCCCATCTCAAGGATTTTTAATGAATATAATAAGGCTGCTCATAACGGCCTGTCAGCCATCATAGGGCTCAATCATCATGTCACAGAAGGCTCCCTCTGGCCACTGCTTCCCCTCAATTTGCCTCTCACTGTTTTAATGCTGGGCAGGGTCACTGTGACCATCTGCAGAATCTGAAACATCTGCCCTCTCATGACAGTTTTACCACCTCTGTTCACTCTGACAAATAGTTGGAGTCAGACCTTGCCTGCGGCTCTGGCTCGGCAGTAACACAAAGTCAAATAAAATGTGAGGAGGAGAGGGCACCTGAGATTATTAAGTGGGTGATGTACTGTTTGTTTGCACTTTTCAGGAGGGTAAAAAAAGCTTCTCCAGGACTTGTTATTGATTTGAGAGAGACAGCTACATGCTTTTCTTCTTCAAGTAATGGTTTCTAATTGAGCTGGGTCCAAACAATTTTCTCTTAAGGTGAAAAAAAAACCTTTATCTCCTTTGTTTGACGCCCAAAATGTCCAGGTGTCTCTCTCCAGCAGCCTTTTTTTTTTTTATGCCAGCAGGATTATAACCCCAACTTTATTGTGCTCACACTGAATCTTTAGTTGTATTTAATAATGTCAAATATTATGAAATCTTATTGGCCAAGGCATGTTGACTGAGAACACATTTTAGATACATAAATATTTACCTGCTGGTGCTGGCTTCATTCATTTCAGTATTGTCACTGTTATACAACTGTTTGGCTCATATAAACAGGTCCAATGTAACAGCATAGCTCTGTTGACATTGCAATTAACAGTGAGCAGCAGCTTTAATGGACTTATATAATATGCATGTGGCTCAGTCTCAATATTTTAACCACAACTTGCTAATGAACAAGTAATTAAGATTTTACAACAACAGCTGATATTTCACCCTGTGCATAATCACCACCAAGCCTTTGCAAAGTTAGTTAGAATTATCGACACCAAATAGCAAACAAGTTTAATAAAAATCTGTCCTGTAGTGACATGCAATCCTGCTGACAAAAGGACAAAGCAACAGCAGAGAAAACCCAATTTGCTTCTTTGCATTTCTACATTCCAACTTCGAAGTGCATCCATAGACTTCTGCAGCCTGTGCAGCTCCAGTGGAGCAATTTTGGGTTGTGTGCCTTATTAAAGGGAAACTTTTCTATTCCCTGAGATTAAAGTTTTTAATGCTTTCTACACAGATTCCCATTGTGCCAATGAAGAACTGTGCCTGGACATCTGTGCATAGAATGAATAAGAGAATACATTAACACATCTGTCCATTGATATGAGTTATTCTAAAGTATAGGGTACCTTTTAAAGATAATATTTAGCTGGAATTGTTCATTTATGATGTACACTAGTAAACGTTTGTACAAATAGTGAAAATTTGTGCATTAACCCCAATAGCAACACTTTGTTGAACATGTTCGACAGATGTGAACTCAGCATCAGATCCACAACCTCACATCTGTCCCCCACTGTAACCTAAAAACAAAACTCTCTTACTCACCAGTTCCTGCTGCCACGAATGAGCAGAAAATTATCAGGGCGACCTGTGAAATAGTTCCCCAGACTTTTTTACTCCAGAAATCCATGAGGAAGCGTACAGATGCTGCAGTAAAAGCAACGAGGTGAAGTACAGGGACAGTGTGCCTCTCCTCTCCTCTTTACTCCACTCCTCCACTCCTCCACACGCTTACACCCTTCCTGATGAATATTACACTTGTGCGTCCGCAGCACTTGCCAACATTTGCCTGGCTCCACAGAGATGACAGCGTAGAGCAGGAGGCTAGTTTCTGTTTGGCTGCACTCTGCAGAGTGAGGGGACGGAAAAGAGGAGGGAGAGAGACACAGGGGGAGAGAGAGAGCGTGCAAGAGAGATTTCAATGTTCTCACAGCTTCAGTGAAAGGTACTTTAGTCACTTTAGTTAAAAGGACTTGAAGATCATGTGTTGTGAAAAAATCCTCCAACAGTAACCCCCTTGCAGTCTTCACTATTGTGCTCAGACAATTTTTGATAAGCAGCCTCCCCAGGTCTCATTAGGTTCTGAGCTGTTGCTCACAGCCTGTTTGTCATCATGTTAAGCAGCTGTGCAGGTCTACTAGTCATAAGAGAGATCCCAGGCAGAGTGAGTCACTACAAATCCATTGAAAAACTGTTGCTGAGAGAGGATACATGAATTAATAAGACTCTTCAAATATAATTATGTATGTAGTTTAAGTTAATTGTTGCATCATTTATGCTCTCACATGCAGTAATTCTCATTCATCTGTATGTTATATTTGGTTAATTTACCTGGATAGAACTAGAAAATCTATTTATCAAGACCAAATCAAAAGCAGAATTAAAAAAAAGTTCAGTCAATGATTGCAATATAAAAAAACAGAAATCATTGATAAAACAGGCTTATAATGCCGGTGGGCATAAACATGCTAAACTGCAGGGGAAGGAAAAGAGGAGCATAAAATGTTTATTGATTTTCACTTGAATTCAAATCAATTGGAAAAAAAAACAGCATGTTCTTAAGATTGCTCATTAATATTGCTATAAATTTGACTTGAATTTAAGCCACTTGAATTTCATCTCATGTCAATCTTGAATCCCAGAGGACAAACCAGTACATATTGTCTCTTAACTGATGTTAAATGTATACAACTGACATTTCAGGGGCTTTCTGTAATTTGCCTCATCCAACAATGACACAGTGGAAGATTACTGGCATTAAAAAAACATATTGATGTAGTTAATTATGTCACTGATGGTCTGGTTTGCTTTTGAAGATCATAAAGAAGCAGTGGGGTTTATGTCAGTCTTTTGAGAGATCAGCTTAACATTTCTCACAGGAGCAAGGTTTTTCTGCACGTTGAGGGGAGGAGAGAGTGGGAGTCAGAGGGTGAGTTAACCTGCGACAGACACGTCAAGGACTGCAGTGTTTGTATATTAGGTGCCAGGCTACTTAGATTAACTAACACCCCAAAGGAAAGACTTTCATCTTTTAAGACCAAAAGCCCTCGAGCAGCCTTATTAATGATCAGGAGCAACAGAGGAAGTCAGATGATGTTTACGCTGTTCTCCTTAACTGTTGGTAACTCATACCTACAAAAATTGATACCCTGTTATTTGTATGTAAAGCACAAAACAGAGAGCCAATTTGCAACCATCCAGAGTAATATTAAAGACCGCTGGTGACACCACCAAGTATGTGGGAATTCAGGAGAGGTGAAGAGAAAAATATAAAGTCTGCTGGGAGTGGCAGTTTTGGGCAAAAAAAAGGGATTTTTGCCTTGGCGACTGGTGTTTTATTTTCATTTCATTTCTTCATTGATTGACACGACATGTTTTTTGTGCTAAAGTCTAGACACCGAAACCCTTTTTCATATATCAGAGCTCAGGAAAACAGATGATAGTGTTGTAAAATCAGAAAATGTTCTGATATGTTGTTCTCAAATGTATTGAGAAACTATTATGAATGAATTGAAGTTATTTGTTTTTTTTAGAAAGGGGCGTTTTCTTCTAATCACAGTAATTAAGAGGAAAAATAGCCTGTCAGTGGTGGTCTTGACTGGTCTTGATTTAAAATCCAGAGACCGCCCCCAGTCTGATACCGAGACTAGACCGAGCAAAAATTACGTCTATAGAAAGAATATATTTTGCAGTTTTTTAGCTAAACCTTCTGCTTTTGAGATAAAACCAAAAGACGTGAAAAGAGGACTGATGATATGTCTACCTTTGAAAGGACAAACATTTTTGTTACATCTGATACCAGCATTTCACAATATCTGAAAGCCACTTCTCAATGGGAAGGTGCAAGATGTAATTTTCCGGTCTAATTGGCTTTTCACACACAATACTGTGCAAATATCTCTTCTTTTTTTTTTTGAGGGGCAGAAGAGATTTGTCTGTCTTTATCAGCTTTATCACAATTTATATTCCTGAATCACACAGTAATGCTTATTTTATCTGACATAATGTCTTAACTTACAGCTACACAGGGGCGTTAGGCTTTTCAGCAGCGCTGAGGCAGGCGGCATGTGAATGGTGTGTGGAAAGGGAGGAGAAACACTGACCTGTGGAGAGCAGGAGAGACAACAAAGGCAGAAAAATGTGTGTTTTTTGCATCTTTGTCTTGTAGGTGGATACAAATCAGAAAAAGGGGACAAGAACTGACAATATGCTAATAATGTCTTTCATCTCTGGTTGCCCTTGGTTTATATGCACTGTTATAATTTTTAAATGTTTCTTTTCAGTAAACTTTGTCCAAATGATTGGAAGATTGTGCTACCTTAGCTTTATATCACAGCTTACAGTGCTATCAGCATTGACAATATTTATTCAGCATTTGCAAATAGCTCTGTACAGAATCATTGTCAATGTTGATGTGTTATTTGGACCATCCAGGCGACTCAGTGATGTTCAGAACACAAATCTACCTTTCAAAAGACAAAATGACAGTCCATACTACGATCAATTACCATAACAAGAACTATGAACACAGGTAGCTTGGGAAAATGGATATTTTTCACCGGTTACTGTTATATATTGCATAAAAGGAACAAAGACAAATATCAAGCATACGATATGGTTTTACCTTATTCTTTAAAAACAGAATAATTCCACTCTGATGCAAGACAAGACTTCCTGGTGATCATCAAAGATGGTGGAAATCCTTCTTCCTACCATCAGAGCTCTTGGTCAGGCATTATCATACCTTCAAGAGCTCGTGGTGCCCTATCAATCCTCTAGATCATTACACTCCAAGGATACAGGCCTGCTGATTTCTGAAGTCTGTAAAAGTAGTATGGGAGGTAAAACTTTCAATAATCAGGTCTCTCTCCTTTGACAGTTTGGGTCCTGGAGGAAGATACCCTAATTACATTTAGGTGTAGACCTGACCCTAGACGTTTCCTTTTGGACAATGCTAAGGGCTGGCTAAGGCTTGGACCAGCCCTTAGTTATGCTGCTGAAATATTAGACTGCGTAGCCCACTTCAACGTCAACAGCCTCTGAACTAGGGGCGCACACACAAACCACTAGGCCAATGGCGCCCTTGCAGGGTACATCTTCTCTCTTTGCTAATCTTGTCCTGTGTTGTCAGGCACGCAATCCCATCTAGCTTTCTTTGAACAGTCAAATATATAACTCATTGTGATCCCTGCTGTGGAAAATGTGGCAGCAAATTATGACCTTATCCGGCTTGTTTTAGGTTAAACAACTGGTGTTGTTTAACCTAAAACAAGCCGGATGGTGGTTTGACATTGTTTGGGAGGTAAATCACTTGTTTTGCTTCATCATTTTGCTCTGCAGCTGTATTTGAGTCCCTCCACAGCCTCCTACCAGGCACTGTTTTAACTCATTTTTATTTTGCATACCAAATGAGGCCAGCCAATGACTGATGCTCTCCTACTCTACTTTATATTCACTACACCTGCTACAGGCTGTGTACAGATTTTGGCTTTGGCCAGGGAGCTGGTGGGCCAAAACAGAAAAGACTCTTAAGTGTTTTAGAGGTGAGCAGAGATGATTCAAAAAAGAAAAAAAGTCCCCAGATCTTCATAAAGGAGAAGATTATCTTGTGCTCAACCCCAATAATTTTTTGTAAGCAAGGTGAGGTAAGATTTTGCTATAAATTGGCTTTATTAAAAGCTCACAAATTAGTCTTCAAACTTCTATCTTTACTGTACATACGATGTTTGCGGTTATTTTTAAGAAGTATATGACAAAATTTGTTCTAACAAAAATGCGTAGAGAAACAACAAACAATCTCATATTTATGATGTAAGGCTTAATTCCCGTTTTCTATATCCTGTTGTAAGACTTGTCTCCAATTTAAAAGTGGTGCACTGAAATTCGGGGACTGGGGGGGGGGAGGTGAGTTATTCATACACTTGTACATGTACAATAAATGTTAATTGTAGCACTTCCAATAAACCTTGCAGAACAAAAGATGAGCAATGAAGTAATTTGCTTGCATGGTAAACAAGTGAATCTCCATGTCTGCTTTAGACAGATGTCAATATGACCCAACTGAGGTTGAGCCAATCACGGTTTAATATTGGTAAGGTTCAATAAGACATTAAGTACAGAGAAACACTGACAAACATTCACATACAACAAGGTTGGCGGCCACTGATATGGAAATGTCTACTTCCATTTTCTAATGTTCTACCCAAGCGGCAACATCCAGTCTTGAAAAATTAAGCCAATGCTGAAGTGCAAAATCCTGCAGTTCGTCGAGTGTCCACTTGAGGCTGGCGCCAGGAACACCGGAAGTCACATACAAATGACTGGCAAAAAAAATGTTTTTACAGCATACATGAACAAGTTTACAGCCTGGTACAAAAAACGAAATAGGTCTGATTAGTTATTGTCATCACTGGTAAACACTGTACGGGGGCTGATTTTTTTTTTTTAAATGGCTCTGTTTTGATTTTGAAAACGATGTTATGTTATCCATACGTGTTATCTAATAGCTGACATGATTGACAGGTTGGCGCGATGTAACGGTTTGTCAAGAGGCTTAAACCCCGCCTCAGTTTCGGCTCTAAGCCGAGGTTGACTGAAAGTTAGGGTGAGAGCATTTCCATCATGGCGGTGGCTGACGATGAGTCTCCGGGGCCCCCTGCTGTAACAGATGGCTGACGTCACTCAGACTTCATCCATTAATATTTATAGTCTATGGTTCTACTAAGCCTAGTGGGCAATTTAAAGTTTCGTCACGTACAAACTTTTTTGAAATTGAGCCATCTCATTACTACTATTGTGATGGTTATGCACTGACTTTTACCCACTTCTTCGTCCACCTGGTAATATTCCCTGGTCACCTTGAACATGAATGAAAGATGATCCTGATGCTCACATACTGACTTGTTTATGAGGGGTCTCTGCACAGCACAGACATGCCTTGATTATTGTGCTGGCTGAATAAGCTACCGGAAAGCAAAACAGTTTTTTATTGCTCAATAAAGTACAAACCCCCCTTTGAAACAATATGACAAACAACAGAGCTCCTCCCTAAAAAGACTTCAGGTTTATGTCAAGCTCAACCTGCTGCTACTCACCTCACATGAAGCCTTGTTTCCATTATCGATTCCAGTTTGTTTTCCATTATTGATCACAAGAAATGTTTGTTTTCTTTGTGTTACAGCTGACCTCCAAAGAGCTACCTTGGACACGATCGCTTCATGAATAATGTTCAGAATCATCAATGAAAAGGTGTGATCAGCCTTAGAAAATCATCCATGCCTGGAAACTTGTGTAAATTGTTGCTGTAGGAATCATTAATTTTGTATGATCAAGATTTTCCCTCAGGTTGTCCTGAAAAGTGTTGGGATGAGGGATAGCATAAGCCTATAGGAATTTCAGGTTACAAGAACAGACCGCAGCAGTGTTGTGTTGTGTGCAGGGCAGAGTTGATCAAACACAATAGAAGTAGCTGGTGGATTTCAATTAGAAATTCCCCAGAGATGTGGCCATGTTGAATTCAGTTCTCTTTTTTTGCAGCCAGTGAGGGAGTTTTTATCTCTCGGTCACTTCAACTGCCAAGCATTAATGGCTTTGCTCAGAAAATATAGCAGATTCATGGACTCATTGTCTTCTAATCTTTGGAACATTGGAACTCTGTTGATTTTTTTCATGTAGAGTGAGGAGTAACATTTGTTTGAATAAAGTTGTAGACTTACATAGACCTATAGCAATTGTATTTTTGTGTAAAAAAAAAAATACAAAAAACCTCTTGTCTTGTTTCCAAAGCCCCCGCTCTCAGCTTATCGTTTACATGACCAGCCAACAGGCTGTCTCTGTCTGACTGACCGCTCCTACATTTCCCTGTGGACTGACGGCAGCTGATTTCTTCTCGGTGGCTTTGACCTGGGTGAACAGCAGGGTAGATGAATATGTCCCTTTGGTGTTGTGGGAGCATTTAGGCTGAGCTAGGCTTTCTCGTAGTGCTGCAGGGATATTGACAGGGCTGTGAAGCGTGATATTAAGTGCAGGTTTGCGCATCAGGACACCTAAACAGTCTTTTAGAGCATAACTGACCTGTCGGCAGTGACTGGCAGAAGCCGTTCAGCTGGAAGAAAAAGCTGCTTTGGGCCACTTCTTTCAATTAGACAACAAAAGAGGTGTCAGAGGGTAAAACTGCTGTTAGTATATCATGGGACATACAGTGTTAGTTTACTCAAAATCAATCACATAGTGGCCCCTTATAGATAAATACTGATATGAGTCGGATCCGTCGGCAGCCTGCTGTCAAAGGATTACGTATAACATGTATAAGTCACGTTTAAAGCTTTGTTAGAGAATGGGATTCTTCTGGTTTATCTCCTCCAGAAACAATTGACGACTTACACCCTTTCTTTTATTAAAAGGTTTGATTGAATTTGTTAGAGCTAGAATCTCCTTTTTGTTAACCCTTCCATATCCAAGCAGATGTGATAGTTGGAAACGTTGGTTACATTTTTAGGTAGGTTTTTGAATAATATTTCCAAATACAGCCTTCAAAGAAACTATTAAACATAGGTTGAACAGGGGCGCTGGTGGCGCAGTGGTTAGTGCGCGCCCCATCTATGGAGGATATAGTCTTCCAAGCGGGTGGCCCGGGTTCAAATTCAGCCTGTGGCTCCTTTCCTGCATGTCATTCCCCCCCTCTCTCTCTCTCCCTGATTTCCAGCTCTATCCACTGTCCTATTTCTCAATTAAAGGCACAAAAATGGTATAGGTGTGTAGCTGTGTAGGTGAGAAATCACTGTATCAGTGAGAACGACAGTCCTACACAACTGTTCTTTACAGACTATTCTATGCATTTTCTGTTATAACAGACTCAAGCTTTTATGACTTACATCTGTAATTTGTTGGCAAATAGAAAGGTTGGCAAGCATTGGTTTCAGATCCTTTGTCCTCCAGCAACCCGGTATCATGCCAAAGCTTGTAATAGAGTTGACATTCTCCAAACACATCAACCACCCCATAGAGTCCAAGCGCCAAAGACCAATTTTCGCTTTGGATAAGGTTTACTATGTATTTTAGCTGGATGTGTACTCAAGTCTTAAGACTAGATATCATCAGTTGAAGAAAGAGTCAGACTGGCCATCTGGAACATGTGCTGACAGGATTTACAAGCGACACACAAACCTCCACATTTGCCTCCTTTACCCCCTCACTTCCCTCTGCCTGTGCTCGTGTTATACTCTTGTTAGCGTTTTACAATTTACATGACAAACAAGTGATCAGTTTTCACAAATACAACAAATAAGCTACACAGTGAAATAGGTTTCAAGATTGATCTGCTCTGTCTGACCCGTATCTCTGTTAACAGCATTACATTCGGTCAGTAAATCAATCACTGCGGTGATCTCTGACCTCTGCAGTGGGCTTGATCTGTGTGTAATCATTCGTTGAATCTAACCCCCACTGATTTTTCTTCCTTGTTTTCTCATCGCCTGATGCAGCTGAACTATAAACATCTCACATCTCTGGCAGTTATTTCATTTCTCCGTGAGTGCCGCACTGAATTTATGAAAGCAGTAAAGATCTCTCTGCAGTCGCCCTGCAGATCTCTCCATGCAGCACATATGTCTGCCGAGCGGCACGGGAAACTTCAGGAAGAGGCGAATTTATAACATACACACAGATAACCTCTGCGCTCCAATCCACTCACCATCCATTTTCTGGCTCACCAATCTTTCTCTGTTTGCTTCAATCCTCTGTTGTCCCTTCCTCTATGTCTCTGTTTCTTGGTTGTTTCCTCTATGTCCTTCTTGTCTTTATCTGTCGACACCTGTTACCTCTCCTGTCAGACGAGAGTCCGACTGAAGTAATCGGAGCAAACTGTTATCTCAAGGAATGGAGAGAGGAAAACAGCAGGACTTTCTTTTTTTGTAACCATCTAACTCCCTTTGTGATTATAAACTGTCTGACAAGATGAATACGTCTGTCACACACAAATGTAGTATTCAAGTTCAGAACTGGTTTTGTTGAATGGCCAAACATTATGGAATTACATTCAGACTCAAGACACCTTACACAAAATATATGAATACTATATTCTCAAATCTCTGTTTCTACATATGGTAAAGAACATTTGGGGCCACAGCCATGTATAGATTTGTACACCGATAGGCTGACAAGCAGCATGTGTGGTCAAACATTAAAGCACGTTTGAAATTTGAAAAGCTCTACATTTTTCTTCTTCTTGTGACTTTAGCAAATAATTGAACAGCACAGTTTTTGTCAATTTGTTTTAAATATATTTACTAGCTAAGTAATGTTTTCTTTTCCCTAAATGTAGTAAATTCATGTAAAAAAAAGAAAAGAATTCTGTCTTAAGACCAGGGGTGCTTCTAGGGTCTGATGGGGCCCAAGGCAAACATTCATTGGGGGCCCCTCCATTATTATCTTCAAGCAATAATGCATGCAACTCTTAGCTGGGCATTGAGAGTGAGTGCTGTCAGATGGGGCCCCATTAGGGAGGTTTCCTACTGTCGTTGCAAAATTTTCATATATTGAGGCAATGCTGCCTGGGGCCCCAAGCAGAGTCCTGCCTCTTCTATTGACAAGCAGCCCCTCTGCTTAAGACAGAACCATCTGCACAAATTCAGTCTTAATTGACATAGAATCCAGGATAACTCAACCTTCCACTTGTGTTATTACCTGCACAGTCATCGACATCTCACAAATAAGCAGATAAATCAAATGACTCTACAGAGAAGCTTGGTAGTTTAATCTGCTGTATTCATGCCCCTGGTAGAAGAATACTGGTGTTAAGAAATATTTTATTTTGCACTCTTTTCTTATTACATTCCCTTATTAAATGTGAAGTGCACATACAATTATCAAATTGATGCACAGCTGTACTTTTTAAATGAAGCACAGAACTAGATTAAAGACCTCAAATTGCTTCCTTCCAGTCAACACATTTCAAGCTCTCAGTGGTTAATTTAGCATTTTGATCCTTTGAAAGCAGCACAGCCTCTTGAAACTCACGCAGCAGAACCCGGTGTTGAGCTTATCTGAATATGTCTTTCGCAAATGGATCCATCTCACTCACTGAAGATGTGCACATTTAATCATGGAGCTGTTTGAAAATGCAGTTTATTGTGGTAAACCGGCAGAGTATGGAGGTGACGAATTAATGGAGAGCAGAATGGCTATACAGGACTGTAATGGAGCTCTTTGTGCATGAGAGGCTTTGAGTTCACAGGGTTAATGGGGTACAGCTCATCTAAAACCGTGATGGCAAGTGCTCTGCAATAGAGAGTATTGTCGAAAGGAGAGTGGAGTGCATGGAGGAGAGGAAAGTAGAGGAGCTGAGGAGCTAGCACATCAGTGACAGAAATCACAAACCAGATAGAGACATCTGCGAAGAGCTTGCAATTCTGAGGCCCCCAAACTGAATGACCTCCTCCCCCTGCTGTGCCTTGAGATCCTGTCCATCAAAAGACAAAACAAAATCAGTGATAAGGGACAACTCTTTCCGAGGGCAATACGCACCAGGCTCTGACTTTGTGCCTGGGATGCAGCCACAGCTCTCACTTTGATTACACCTGGAGCCTCTATTCGCACAGTGCCCCCTACATGACCCCCCAAGTGACAAAATCAAAGACCTTCTCCAAGTCCACAAAAAAAAGTAGACTGGAAGAAACTACCATGCCCCAGAAGCTTTTCACCCCTGCTGAAAACAGCCTGAGCCAATCGCTCTCTCCCAAATTCGTCTTATGTGTGCAAGAACCTCTTTAAGGCCAAATTAAAGTCCTTCTCTATAGTGTCCCCATACTCCATAATCCAAGCCTCCACAACTGTTAAAGTTCAGCTTCATAACGTGCTGATTTTCTTGATGCAAAAGATGTGAAACCTGTAAAACAGCTTCATCATGGGACAAATATTGTTGACATTGAACTTTGACATTGCTGATACAAGTCATTGAAGGACTCATCATCATAAAAAACTTGGAGGATAGGGAGCTCTTGGACTTTGGTAATTTCCAAATTCAGACATTTTCAGTTGCTGTAGGGAACTGCTTACTTCTTTTTCAAGTAAGTTCTATTGGTGGGTTTCACTTCATATAACACTGTCTTCTCCAGCCAGTTCCCCGAGCTACACAGCCACACCTTCTTCAATACCTCCATATACGTCAGTGCTGAAAAATGGGCATCGTTCCCACCTTGAACTCTGGTCTTCCTTACAACTGTAGACTTTAAATAATTGAATTCCTTCATCTGGTTAAAGGATACAGATAAGAAAGTCCAAGACCAGGGCATGTCATTCCCCACTCTCTCTCTCTCTCTTGCTGATTTCTTAGTTTATCCATTGTCCTTTCCAAATAAAGGCATAAAAAGCAAAAAAATAGATAAATCTAAAACAAAGAGATAAAAAAACAAACAAATGGTGACATTAGTTGAACCAATCAAAAGTTAATCAACCATAAATGTTTTAATGTCAGGCCATCTGGCCAACAGTTAGCAAATGTGATAAAAGTTGGTTCAAAATATAAAGAAGAATCAGTCAGTGTTTACTGAGTTTAATTATCTGCATGACAAGCAAGTTTAATTTCAAAATGATCCGCAGTAAAAGCATCCCTCTATACATCTTATCTGTCTGTATTCAAAGAAAGCAAAGTCTTATTTTGCAAACCTTGTATTTGTCTTGGTCACAAACTTTCTAGGCTTGCAGTCGGGACAAAAAAACTCCTCTAAACGCTCTTGAAAGTCTTACTTTCAGAGTGCAGCTGCTCCATTCTGCCATTTAGTATTCTGTTTATATCTTTGGAAACAGAAACGGTGTCATTTTGGCTACGCTGCACAATCAAAGCCAATCCAAGAGCTTTGATTGCATTTTATAAACAGAACTCACAGGATTTTTGTCAAGTTGCCAGAGGAATGGTTGAGCCTGCTCTATCTGGTTTTAACTGCTTTTCTTTGTTCAGTAGAAACTCTGATAGTTAAGTTTGCCTATCAGACACTTACTCAGACTCAGACTCACACTAACCAACACACTTTGAAAGACACACAGCTCAAACCAATCAGACATGGGAGCAGCTGCTGCACTACTCCATTAGTGGACTATGAAATGAGAGTTAACAGATCTGAACCATGAAATATGGCCAGCAAAGGCCATCCATTATAAATCTGTACTGAATCACAACACTGCCAAAATGTCTCAGTCAAACTGAAATACCTGAGTAGCTCCCACATGCTGTGAGTCTTCACACATTTTCTCCATCATGTGCATAATTAAAACAGTGATAGAGAAAGAGAAGAATAACTGAAAGCACAGCCATTAACCAGATGCAGCAGGGCTTTAGAGCCAGACTGAGAAATGACTTTAAATTCAGATTTAAAATAATAATGTGACTGGTTAATTGCATGGTCTCTACTTATTTTGTTGGCAGCCATGTGTTACACACAATGAATAATGAAAATGTGGCTCCATGTAATGTGTTGTTGTCACACGAATATGACAGAACAGCAGTGAATGTATATTATACAGACTTCTGTTGCTGCTAAAATGAACATTATGTATAAAAATCAGGCTTGCTTCCTGCTCAACCAAGTTTCAATCACAAATACTTCAGTCAACAATAAAGGGTAATGTTAACACTCACAATATACAGGGATACAAAGCATGCTGTGTGAAGAATATTTCTTTACAAAATACTTCTTATACCTGCTCCTTGTACACATCTTCTAAACATCTTATAATATAACTTCTAAATGTATAAGAAATGCCTCACATGTCAATATTAGCTAATGCTACCACTAGTCAGCCTTCTTATTTTCTGAAATAAGTAAGGCAAGGCACATTTATTTGTGTAGCATTTCAAAGAGCTTCACGCAAAATATCAAAAACATAATGACAAAGGAAAAAAGAAACATTAAAAATGGCTTTAAAAATCAGTCAAATCTAAACCTAACTGTTTTATGTTGCCTATGACCGCCCCCTAAATGCAAACATAAGAGAAAAGTTTGCAGTCTATGATAATTCACCTTATTTATAAACTTAATGAATACCAGAGGGGAAATTCAGGTCGGTGTTGGTCAGATATTCAGGTGACATGCTTCTCACACATATAGGCCCAAAATACACACGTGCACAAACAGGACCTGTGAACACGAGTTCATGGAGAGATGTCAAAGAGAGGTGGCTACACGCCGGAGGTGCCCCCTTGGGAGTTCAATGCCTTGCTCAAGGGCACCTCGGCAGTACTCTGGAAGTGAACTGGCACCTCTCCAGCTACCGAACAAATAGTAGAAAAAATATAAAGATGCTTGTTATAGCTAATAGTGAAAATGCATTACAGTGCAGCTATAAGTTATCCAGGGTAATTTTACCTTGTTTAAAGTAACACAGAGCATTTAAAAAATGATAATCTGACGTCAAGCATCCATTTGGCCTTCAAAAACACTACTAACATCATATCTTAACTATTAAAAGTCTGTGTCGATGCCTGACTTCTTCAGCTCTTTGGCGGGCTCCCAGAGGCGTGTCACTTTAGCTGCAGGTCTGATGCTGTTCAAGGCAGACAGCTCATCAAAATGACTGACAGGAGGGTTTTTGAGCTGCTGAGGTCAAGTATAAGTGGATTCATGCATTCTGTGGTTCAAGGCAAAGTGTTGCATAAAGCGGCTTTAATCATGAAGGAGAATTTTTCTTTACACTCGTCCTCGTCCAGGGCTTTCTGGGGTCATGGTCAACAGCAGAACATCACTGCCTGAGCTGCAAGAGTCTTGCTTAAAGACACTTCAGCAGCATGCATGCTTGGAAGCTTTCCAAAATATATATACCTTGAGAAGCTCTGCATACAAGACCTCCATGTCCTCTGCAACCCTTGACAAAACTTTAAGGTTTGATTCCTCGCTGCTATATAAATAACTTAACATCCCCCAGTGTATAGTACACTACTTCCATCATCCTTTGGATCTATAATAAATCTTTCTTCTAGTGTTGAATCCAGATATCATTCTTATCCATCACTTTGATTTCCACAGGCTGTAAAAATAAGTACAATTTCAGTTATCATAACACCAGACTTACGCTCTTTCTGCCTTTATTCTTTACAGTACCTACCATATTACCTCCTTGCTGTTTAGACTTAACTAAAGTTTCTTTAAACCACCTGCTGGCTTTACTCCAAAACCACCAGCACTACGGCGCTCCTGTACATTTTACGGCTATTCTTAATGAATATGCTTCACGTCCACTTTATATAGGCCCACCTGTCATCATCTTTGTATCTTTATTCAACCTTTTTCACTTCACTCTATTCTTTCTTTCAGGTGAAAAGGTTTAATTTTTGAGTGCTATTTGATCTCTCAGTTTGGCTTTGCAATCAGTCACATCTGATTTTCTTTCACAAATATTTGTAATGGTGTAAATGAAAGTGATGAATACACCTTATTGATGCTCTGAAATCAGTAAAGATACCATTAACACCTTTCTCATCTCACAGAAAGTGTGATGAGAATAATGACCTATTATATTTATTTCAATACAAAATACCTGGAAAGATTGGTTCAGTTATTGTTAACTTTTGATTTTAACAAGTCACAAACGTCCAAAAATGACCAGAGACATACAAGACAGGATTAAAAATTGTATTTAAGCAGCTGTATTTTTCCTCTTCTGGAAAGAACATGTTAGAAGCAGCTGCTTGATTGACTTTGATGTCTGCTGCCTCTCTTCCTAACTAAGCCCTGGAGATCCAATGCAATTTAATTAATGATATGATAACTGTTGAGGTGTTAAAGAGGTGCACAGGCATGAAATATGACGGGGGAGTGAAAGCAATGTGCAGGATTTATTTCCATCTGGCTCTCCATATGCTCTGTGTCTTGTTCTGTTTCCCCTCTCTGTCTCTGTCCTGCTTTGTCTGGTTGTCATCTGTTTTACTCAGTGTACCTCATGCTCTCTTGCTTTGTCACACAAACACACAAACACTTACACTTTGAGCAGAACCAGGACTGAAAATATGTTACAAGCTTTGTACAAACTTTACCGTGTGAGAAACAAAAAAGGATATATATATATAAATTAAAAGCAGCAGTGGTTGCACTTATATTAGACCAGTGTCAACAGATTGTCAGTGATACAACTTGGATTAAATAATGTGTGGCCTTCACTGCGAGAGGTGACAACAGTGTCATGTTGAGAGGATGTAGATGTTGTGCTCAATAGCAGCTAGCCCAGTTAAAGTCAATGTTCCCACTGATAACATTGCAAAAATAACTATCACATAAGTTCTTAACTTTGTTGCGTAATGTACAATGTTACTTGTCTGTAAATGTGAAAAAACATCCATGAAAATGCATATTGAAAACATACAGACATCTCTGAATACAGACTTGGAGTGAAATTAATCATAAATATATAACTAAAAATAATTATTAACACTATTTATTAAAATAAAAACATATTTGAATTAATTTTGTTTTTAAGTTTAAGGGAATCACTCATCACACTTTGTTAGAAGTTATGTCAACTGTTAAAAAGTTGTATAGTTAGTTGTGATTTCAGATGTGACTTGTCAAATGTATTCATAATTAAAATAATAAAGGTCCTTTCGTTGAGCCTTGGGGGATGCCACGTTCAGTAAGAGCAGAAGATGATAATTTATTTCTGGAGAGCAATTCATTTTTTCACAAATGACAATTACTCTTGTTCTGCTCCGTGCTTAGTCCTCATCTCTTTCTCTTCTAAGCTTCCTCTATCAGCATCCTCTCTGGTTCCTCCCCCTCCACCATGTCAATGGTCTTATCAAACATTATATAAAATCACTATGAAATGAAGTAAAAGAATAGAGAATTCAAATATACTCACAAGGAAAAAAAGCTTGACATGAAGCAAATAAAAATGCACTGAAATACCAGGACAATTATTCACAGCAAACATTGCAGTAAGACGTCCATGTGTTAGCAGCCAGGTGTGCTGCTGAGTTGCTAATTGTATGAAATAACAACCAGATAAAAATAAAAAGTCTCTCAAGGTCAGGATTACCAGTTTTTCAAAATGTTCAATATTTGTCGCGAAAACTTTCACCTTTCATCTTCGAACGGTTTGAAGATAGCCTCTCTTTTCAGTTCTGGCTTGGTTCCCTTATTGTATTCAATATTTCAAGGTGTGTCTAATTATACTTGAACAGGGAAGAGTTCACTGTTGCACTTTTTTTCAGCTGTGGCTATGAGCCAGGTGCTGAGTTTACTTTCTTGATGTTGTACATGCGGGATAATCCTGAAAAAGTCTCCCACACTCACTAAAACCATCAGTATCCTCCTCCCACTCATATTCAGCTGGATGCTGGAGTCTTTGGCCTGATCTCCACTCTGCCCTCGTCTGCTTCTGTCTGTTTGGCTCGCAGTGTGCAAGGCAAACAACTGTTTGGGAGGAGCATCTGTTCTTTGGCTGTCTCTTTTTTGTTGGAAAGACAGCATTCACAGCTTTTTCTTTTTTTGAGAATACTCAGATCCACCAGAACAGTTATTCAGCTAGTTAATGTTGCCATATTGTTAAACCAGTGATATAACTCACAAACTTAGGAGGGGTGCCAAAGATCTCAGGGGGCGCAAGAGGCTTTGTCTGTTCTGAGATTGTCGAAATTTGCACAGATTCATTATAGAAAATCATGATAACACAGTTACTGGATAGTTTGTAAGAACAAGATACTTCATTGCAATGCTATACAGTTTGCACCACATGTGGAATGCTTGCTATCAAGCTTAATTTTTCTAATCTGTTGCTTATTTGTATTCACCAACTTGACTGCTTTATTTTGAAAATCCAACTAGACTTTGCATATTTGACGCTATAGCCCCCAAAGAAGGTGCCGTATTTGTCGAGTAGGGAGTGGGAACATGTTTGACCTGCAGTAAGGAGAGAATTTTTAGATTTCATGCAAGTCTTATACAGCATTTTTTTTTTTAGAGACTGCTTGATAGTATCCTTACTCATTTGTCAATTAATCTTTACACTCGTTTTACAAATTCCACATTTAGCAACTTCAGCAACAATTTGATCTCATCAAACTGCTGAGCTGTTTGATCACTTGCTGAGATCCTCATGATCTCTGCAGAGCGTCTCCATCCTTGACGCTGAGGAGGTAATTAGGACGCTTATATGCTAAATTATTATCCAGTCTTACCTCATTAGGATGATGTTTGACAATAAGAGTAACGAGGTCATGACTGGAGTAATAAGACCCCAACACATTGTGATTTTCTCATTATTTGCTGGAGAGTTTTAAAATGTCTGAATAATGCCACACAGGACAAGTTGACCTGGATGCTGAGAGAAATACCAGCGTGACAGCTCTCTGCCTGCTGTGGATTGTGGGAGCACGTCCTGGCTTCATCTGCTGTCAGTATAGTCATTAGATTAAAAACTTGCATCAAGTTGCTGTACTTCAGCATATAAACAGCTAATTAACATAATGTGTCTTGATATGTTGATATCCTGTATCTATTCTATCTGTAATAGAAAAATCTTAATTGGCCTTGCCTCTATGCACGGCCTCCCAGCTCCTGTGTCTGTTGGCGTTTACTGACGTTGTTTCCTCCTCTCTGGATTCTTGCTTGTGTTGTACTTACTCTTTGATGTACGTTACTTTGGACAAAAGCGTCTGCTAAATTAATTGTAGAATGTTTTTCACATCAACGGTTCATTGGAAAAAATGATGAACAAATGAGAGTATTGTGATACCTATTGTACTCTGAGTTGACTGTATCTTTACGTCCCTATTATCTGCACCTACTGAACCTTAAATGATTGGAAAATGCCCCTTTATTAAAAGTAAATAAAAGCACCATGTGACCATGTGATGGAAACAAAAGTCAGGTGAAGAACATAAGTACATAGTAATAGAGTGATATTCAGAACTTCAAGTTGAACAGCATTTCGAACAAAGCTGCTGTGTTTGGCATTTTAAATTAAGGCTGGAGTGGTTGATGAAATAGCATCAATCAAATCTTCTAACCCTGCTGTATTTTAAAACTACTTCATGCTAAGCTGCAGCATTTATAGACAATATTATTCAAATGAAAAGCGCTTTACCTCTTTTAAAAAATCTCTTTGGAGTAAAGTTTTGGGACTGGTTCATTTCCAATCTGTAAATCTGCAGAATGATACCAAGTACTACACTAGATGCAGATTTTGAACCTCTCCAACCCAAAATGATACTTTTTCATCTCTTCCCATGTAGCTTTAAACCAATAAAATGCATCCAGTATTTCAACAGAAACCTGTCTGTATTTATGTTCAGAATACACAGTGGAAGTGGAATCAAATTTTCCCACCTTATTCATAATATAAGTCCCCTGAGTCTTCCCAATGGGAAACTAAGTGAGCTCCACCTAAAAACACAGCATTAAACTGTCACTGGCTGCCCGAACTGCCTGCCTGGCACCACGAGCGTGGATAAGCAGAACCAGCTAATCAGTTCCAAAACTAATCTCCTCTAAAATTACTTCACTTAAGCGCAGCGCTGCCTATCCTCCAAGCCGTTAACATGCCTTACATGGAGCAAATTGATTTTTCTAGCCTGATTGAACTCACCTTGCCTGTGATTGGTGCTGTTGATTGACTGCTCAGTGATTTCCCAGGCTGATTCTGGTGGCTGTGATTGCTGGGGCCTGTTGTGCTGTTAGCAGGGACTTCATCTGAACACAGATTAGTAAAGGGGAGCATGGAGAATACATGTCTTTACTCCAAGGAAAAAGAAACAGTCTGCTTTTCAATTTATAGCCTCTTCTATGCAATGACTAATGTGTTTATTTTCCTGTAAAGCTAGACAACACCATATCGATCAACAACAGGCTGATACATGCTAACAGGCTAACTCTGACTTCTGTTTCTGAATTGAAGTTATTATAGCATTTCATATTTACCCAAATTGGGCTTTGGTGAACAAAAGAGAGAGTTTTCTGCAAACAGAGGCATCTTTCCTTTACTCATATTTTTGTCAGTGCACTTTGTTCTTGAAATACAACAAACTGTACAAACACAGAACCCACACACTCACAAGGAGACAGAGAGGAGCTTGTGTGGATGATTGTAGAGAAAACATGTCTGCTCCTTCCCGTGGAGCCTGATGAAACTGACGAGAGGTGGGAAACTTCAGACATACACACACATAACAGACACACAGGCAGAACAAGATGGCAGATGATATGGAGATTATTGGTATGAATTCAGTTTCTTAAGCAGGTTCTATCTAATAAATCATAAATAAAACAACACTTTCAAGAAATCACACTTGGGGGGGGGGGGGCGCCGGTATCCTAGTGGTTAGCGCGCACATCCAATGTGCGGGGGCTATAGTCCTCAAGCGGGCTTGCAGTGATCAAATCTTACCTGTGGCTCCTATTCCACATGTTATTTCCCACCCTCTCTTTCCCTGCTTTCCACTTTGATAGATCAAAAGGAAATCCTCCTAGTAGTATTAATGCAGCAAATAGACCTCTATTTCTTTGGAAGCAAAGAGAAATGTTACATGAGCCAGCCAGTGCTCGGCCCCTCTTAAAGACCAAAACCTGCCCAGTAGATATCAACACACTGCACACGAGCGCTAGCTTTAACAAGAAATGAGAGCTGACATCCTGATTCGTTGATTTACCTTATACGTCCAATCACACCTATGCATAATCAAGCAACTAAATCCAACCTCTTTCTCATTTCGAATGGGAAAAAGTGGGAAACATAATGGATGGATGGATGGGGGTTCTGCTATGTTCTGAAATGTAGTCATTTAAAATGTTTTAAAAATGTTGTCCTTTTTATTTAGAAACATTTTCAGAAAAATCTTCACCAAGACAACTGTATTTGAATCCAGTATACAATTCCACCCACAATCAATCCATGCTTTTCTTTTTGAAATGAAGTGTTCTGCCAAGCATTCTGTTGGTTTCTTCATGTAGCATACAAATCTAAACTTATTCTAAGACATAGAAAAATAAGAGGATTTGTCCCAGTTCACATGTTGTTTGATCACTCGTCTTATTATTTTTCACGCCTTTACCCATTGTTATCCGTGTCATGTGTCATGCTCACTCCAGGATCTAGGATGTTCCTGTCATTTTCAACAAGTCCTGTCATGTTGTTAGTCTTCATGTTTGCAGCACTCAGAAGAGCCAGCTCTTTACTGTAACTGTGAAATGAATATCCATCATTCCCAAGAGGTTCAGAAGTAGATTTAATGGAGTGAAGTGCATGTCTTGTCCTCTTGTTTAGCCTGTGGGGAAAGTCTGCTGTTCTGGCCACTAATTGATCAATCTAAAAGGGGAAGAAATGCCATTCGATCAGCGGATTGGCCTTTCTGGATAAATCTCATTAAGCCAGAAACATGCCAGTCCCCTGTCACTCATCAAGCCAAAATGTCACAGAAAATTGGCACCTTTGCTCTGGGTGCACAGAGAATTCATATGAGCCTGCTCAGCACCATGAAACCTCCTGTTCACTGGCTTCAACGGCTGGGACATAAGACTGTATGCACGCAACAATAGTCTTCCACTGAAAGGTGCATATGTGAACTGCCAGGTCAGGAGAATTTCAGGAGCAGTCCTCCTGAAATGATCTAGATATGTTCAGGAGTGCATATGTCAAAACAGCTTAAATTAGTTAATGCCCTTTTCTGCAGAGATGTACTGTATAGATAGATAGATAGATATATAGATAGATAGATAGATAGATAGATAGATAGATAGATAGAATCTTTATTATCTTTGTATACAAGGACACAACGAAGCTTCGTTAGCAGCAATCCTAAACAGCAGCGTTTACAAAAACAACAACAACAAAAATATATTTGTGGTGATATGAAAGAGAAATATGCAAAGAGTGGCCAGAGCAATTGCTGTTCAGTGAATGAATGATAATAATAAAAAATAAATAGACAGCTGTCGTGACTGAAAGAGTATATACAGTTGTTATTGTGCAGTGACTGGATGAATAACTAAACAGTTTTAGTGCAATCAATGAATAAATAAATAGACAGCTAAAGGTAAAGTGCAGTGACTGAGTAAATAAATAGACAATTATAGAGCAGTGAATTACAAAGTTATTGCACAAGTATAGCCTAGCTATACTAGAGCCTATCCTTCTGTGGCAGGATTCTCAGTACAGGCAACAAGCTGTATGGCATCTCCTGTGGGTAATACACTTACTACTGACTAGTACACCATGCAACCCCACTTCAAAAATACCAAACTTTCACTTTAACGCTTCAAAATTCACAAATGGGAAATTAACTGACATGTTTCACGTCTAGAACAAAATGCTTGTGTTACCAAAAGACTGTGCTTCAGGCGAAAAACACAAAGAACCTGAGGGAGCCAGAAGTGCAAAGATGATAACCAATGTACAGGTCTTATAGGACTCATTCCTGCAGCATTCTTTATGAATGACGAAAGAAGTAGGAGAAACAGCAAAAACAAAGCAAATGTCTGAGAAGCCTCCTTGTATGAATAAATTGTTTTGTATTACATTAAGAATCAGATTCTACTTCTTTGACTGTCTGACTGAACCCGAGCAGAGAAGGATGAATGAGTAATGCTCACTCTTCAGCAGGCATCATTATAATATCCTTGAGGTAGACATTCATCTTCAAATAAGAGAGTGCTTTGAGGAAGCAAGGTCGCGCAGGTCTGAGGTCAGCTATTTAACTAAATCATTCATAAAATCCCAACACACCTCTTCACTGTTGAAAAGTGTGAGTCATTGTTCTGCCAAAACAACATAAGGTGATACTACAGGGTGGCAATTAAAAAATGCTCTTTTTTTTTTAGAAATTCAGACACTCATAAATCTATCTTTGCTTGCAGTCAGGGTTATGGCAAATTAGGAGAAATGCTATCCATCTCATGTACAGTAAATGACTGCTGAGGCTTTGTTTGACCAAGACCAAAACTTTTTGTCATTGAAGAAGGCTTTCAGAGAGGGGACCAACCTGTCATTGGTCTCCCATCACTGTGGCAAATTTTGATGAAAAAATAACCACCTAATTGTTTCTCTCTGTTTTTCTCCTCTAGTCCTGCTTTGTGTTACCTCACAGGTTTAACTTGTTTCATTGTCAGCTCTGAATATGAAGACAAAAGACTCTCACGCAAAAGACTCTCACGCACCAAAACCCAGTACTTTTCCTCCCTCATCGGCATCCAGCAAAACCACCCCAGAATGCTATTCTCAACCATAAATCGCCTACTCCGGCCCATTGAACCCCCTCGCCTTTCAGATGCCCCTGACCTCTGCATCAGATTTCTGGACTTTTTCCAGGCCAAAGTGGACTCCATTCAGCAGCAACTTCGGTCCACTGCCCCCACCCCTTACATACACCACCCCCACCGGCCACTTCTCCCTCCACTCCACATCAGCCTCAGTGCCATTTCCCCTCCTTCAAACTTGTGGATACCCTTCAGGTAATCAATCTTGTCACCAAGGCCAAGGCTTTTACCTGTTCCCTGGACCCCATGCCCACTGCCCTTGTTAAGACCTGCCTACCCCTCTTGTGCTCCACCATTGTCAACATCATCAACTGCTCCTTGGAATCCGGCACCGTCCCCTCCAGCTTTAAAACGGCATCAGTCAGACCCATCCTCAAAAAGACAGGTCTGAACCCAGAAGACCCAAACAACTTCCACCCGATCTCCAACCTTCCTTTCCTGAGCAAAAACCTGGAAAGAGCAGACACAGTCTCCCATACCATCCTCCTCAACCGCCTATCTGAACACCTTGGCGTCTCCGGTACAGCTCTCTCTCTCCCAGTTAACCAAGGAGTACCGCAAGGTTCTGTGCTTGGCCCTCTTCTCTTCACTATCTACATGCCCCCCCTCGGTCTGATAATCCGCCAACATGGTCTCAATTTCTACACCGATGACACACAACTCTACCTCAGCACCCTTCCTTCCACTAAGCTTCCCCCCGAGTCACTAGTCAACTGCCTGCAGGACATCAAAACCTGGATGTCTTCCAACCTCCTCAAACTTAACAGCAGCAAGACTGAGCTCATGGTTGTGGCCCACAAGGCACTGCTCAGGAAGGTTGGAGATCTCCTCCTCACTGTGGACAACTGCTCCATCTACCCTTCACCCGGACTACCAAACACTGCTCTGAACAGACTCCAATATGTCCAGAACTCCGCTGCCAGGGTCCTTACACGCACCAAGCCCTGGCAGCACATCACCTCCCCGCCGAAATCCGCACTCCTGTATCCCTGGTCATCCCCCCCCACACACACACTTTCTAAAGCGTCCTTGGGTTTCATGAAAGGCGCTATATAAATCTAAGTTATTATTATTATTATTATTCTGTCTGAACTACAGCAGCCACAAGTATGACCGGATCAGACTTTTCTTTCCTTACTCTAGAATTACAAGAATAATCACTGTTCTGTAAAAAATAATAAAAAAATAATAATAAAATATTGAGAACGATGGACTTTCACATTCTTATCACCTTTTCAGTGCATTGACTATAAAAGACAATAAAGAGATGGTTAAAAAAAATATATATTTATGCTCAAGCGGGAATGTTCAAGCAGGAAAAAAAAGTTTTTTCCTGAAGTGAGAATATTTTAACAAGTTAAAACTGAAGAAGTCAATAGTGATAATGTAATATAGAATAAGAAATTAAGCTGCAAGAAAATAAAGATTATGTCTTCTCTTAAAAAAAAAAAAAAAAAATGCAGTGCATCGTATAAGCATTAAAGTATATATATATATAAGTCTTGTGCCCTTTGTTCTAATGGAGTCCATAAATAGTCTATAAACAAAGGACATGAATTTGTGAAAAAAAAGAAAAGAAAAAAAAAAAACAGCCTCCCAGGCTTTCTTTTAGATTAACCTTGTTTCTTCCATTACATTCTGCAAGCACTCAGCTCTTAAAGCCTGCAGATCACTCAGGCCTATCTTAATAGAGATCTCCCCTCTCCCACTAAACTGTCAACTTCTGGCGCTTCAGAAACAGTTCCAATGGGGTAAAGGCGTGTTACTGTGAAGCCGTTTTCACATTCTGTATGAACTCCTGAAAATAAGGACTGTCCCTGAAATGCTCCTGACATGACTCAACAGTAGGAGACTATCCCTGTCGGACAGGAGGGGGGGCCGGGGATCTCTTGAAGCAAGAACTGATGTAAAAAGAACGACGTGGAAGTGGCGGACAAAGCAACAGAGTCCGGTTAATGACGCTAAAATGACAATATCCGTCTTTATATAAAATCTTTACATGGTTCAACAGGATCACAATATAGCAGTTTAAGTACGTGCACAGAGATGGTACTAGCCATGTGCATGCACACTATTGACGTGCACTGATCCCTTTGAATAATAATTTGCCGTGATGGCTTTTTGGATGTACCAACCGCCCTGCGGGAACAAATAAAGTCGAAGTTGATTTGAGTTGAGTTGATAAACCTCACCAACCCCTCCCACTGGCTGGAGGTGAATTCTCCTGATAATATCCTGCTGTAATCTCACATCAGCTCACTTGATGCTGCTTGATTTCACACATGAAGGTAGCCCCGAAAAACATTATCGTTTGTGTCAGTTAACCATTGAGCGTCGTGACCACCATGCGCCAAGGGTTTTCTTAGCTTCTTGATTATGATGAACAACTGCAGTTGCAGCCACAAATAGAATCTTATTAAACTAACACTTTCACCAGCTAATGAATTGGCCACGGGTGTTATGAATTTATAGCTATGATAACATGACAACCTCTTCCTCCTCTCCAGCACCACCCTCTCTCCTCTCCTTTGGCAAACCAATGTGGCAATTACTCTCAATCTTTATTTGAAGGAAGTTTATTCATTTTGTGAGATTTTAAATAAAATATAACCTCTTCTGTTATGTAATTTTAGTGTTTGTGGATGATATAAACGGCTGATTCCTAGAAATTCACAGCTATGTATTGATATAATCTTCCCACCTGATTACTGTAGTTTCCTGTAGTTTAAATGGATCCTGAACCTTGGAGCTCAAACTCCTTCGATAATTTTTCATGAAATATTGAAAATATTATCTATATATATTATATATATCTGAAAAACTAAAATGATTAGTGTAAGGGACCAGTACACCCTTACACTATATCTGTATAGGAATAACATTTCTAAAAATGTTGGGCTTTGTCCAAAAGCTTTCCCTTTAAACCTTTAAAACTTTTCATCACTAGAGCCTTTTTTTTATACTTTTTGGAGCACAGTCTTCAATTACCTTTGGAAAAAATACAAAGATAGTGTATCAGACAGAGGTGCTTTTCCTATAAAACCAGTGTGCTGCCCTGCTGCTTCTCTCCTCCAATTCTCCTGGATAAGACACCAGAGTGCCAGACCCTGCGGCCCTCATAGATCACAGAGAGACATCCCTGCTGTCCTTTAAAAAGCTTCTCTGTGATGGGGACTCATTTTGGAGCAAAATAGGTCAGAGCTCAGCAAGAAGTTTCCAGTGACCTGGAAAACTGGATAATGATTATAATATTAATGACAGGGAGAGAGAGATTAAGAGACAGACAGACAGACAGACAGACAAGCAGGCAGGCAAACAGACAGGCAGAGAGACAGACAGGCAAGCAGACAGACAGACAAGCAGGCAGGCAGGCAGACAGACAGACAGACAGACAAGCAGGCAGACAGACAGACAGACAGACAGACACGCAGGCAGACAGACAGACACGCAGGCAGACAGACAAGCAGGCAGACAGACAAGCAGGCAGACAGACAGACAGACAGACAGACAGACAGACAAGCAGGCAGACAGACAAGCAGGCAGACAGACAGACAGACAGACAGACAGGCAGGCAGGCAGGCAGGCAGACAGATAGACAGACAGACAGACAGACAGACAGGCAGGCAGGCAAGCAGACAGACAAACAGACAGACAGACAGACAAGCAGGCAGACAGACAGACAGACAGACAGACAGACAGACGGACAAACAGACAGACAGACAGACAGACAGACAGACAGACATGTTTGTATTTTAAAAACTCATCAGCGCAGACTTAATTCAGCAGTCAGTGGATTCACTCTGTGGAGCCAAATATGAATTAGAGAGCAGCACTAGCCGAACATAATTACAGTAAAAGGTCAGCACAGACCCAATCTGCTCTAATGACGGGAAAGAGAAAAGTTAGGCAGGAGAGCGTTTGACAGTGTCAAAGACAGAGACGCTGGCTGTTACTAAGCTGTTTAACCAGGGCGTTCAAACAGGTGGGACGTTTATGTTGCTCTACAGTAGAGCAAAATAGCTTTTTTTACAGTAATGCACCACTCTGCCACTTCTACACGTGATGATGCTAGTGTAAATAACAAGTTCTTAATATTTCTAGTGGCTAATTATTTTAGGTGCAAATGGATCTTTAGATCACCAAGTGTCTGTTGGTGGTGATTTTTTTTTCTTATCCACGGTGCACCTGAAGGGACCAAAAAACAAATGCATTATTTCAGAACTTAATTGATCATGATTAACTAGTTAATGATGACAGGCCTAATTTTAATATACTGTTTTGTGTTTTAAAATACTTTTCCTCCTGCTGCTGCGAGAAACATACAGTACACTTATACTTTATGATTTTCACAAAGAAGACACCATTGAGGGTCTGAAATAGTATTCATGAAATATTCATGGCGTGGGTGGAATCCCTGTTGTGTTTAATCACATCATGCGAGCAGCCCATTATAATTATCTTAATGGTAACTTGCACCATGGGGCCAACCTGCTCCTGTGCACAAACATGCAGTATGAGCACAACAATTCAAATGCGCTCATATTCACATAAGTACACACGTGAGTACTGTAGCATCAATATTTTGTGCTGAGGGTATTGTTCTCTACTGTTGAAAACTACCTCAGCTGGCAGCTTCCAAACAAAGAACGGGTGCTGTGTCTCTGTTTGGCTACCATGATGAATTTAGTGTTTGTATTCTCATATTTCTTTTAGTAAAATAAGATAGATACTCTATTCTAGATCTAAAATAACCTCCACTGCACAATAGTTACATGGTCAAACAACTGAATTGCCACCAAGTGCATTTGAGCAGTTTTATGCCATTTTTTCTTTTTCAATTTTCACTTTCTGTCACACACCTTTTCTGTTTTAAAAGAGTCAAAACAGTTGCAAACTGCTGGTTTTGATCGAAAAGAATGTTAGCCTAACAACCATTAGAACCACTGGATTGAGGACTATAAAGGCAATCCAGCATTATATTACAAACCCGTTTAAAACACTCAAAAGCCTGAATCCTTTTCTGTTCCATTTGGATTTCACCCCTTTGTTGGGTTTAAGCTGCTCTGAGGAGTCTGGTTATAAAGCAGACTCAAATTCATACTGAAGCCAACATGTTACGTTATTTTTTATGCATGTTACCCCTGCAGTCAGTTTCAGATAAAGCAATTAAAGACACTTAGACTGGAAGTGCCTTTATAAAAAATCTTCCACAGAAAACATTAAGCGATACATCTGACAAATAGAAGACAGTAGGAAGCGAGTACTACACAAACTCATGTACAGAAGAAGATCAAGAAAGAGGTAAGACATAAAGTTGGGTCTCCCAAAATCGACACAAAATTAAACTTTCTCACAGTAGCTTAAAGGAATCAACATTACGGTCACATGTGAAGATTGATGCTACAATCGTCCTTTGCATATCTACAGGAGGTTAATTCTTAATAAAACCTGAGTATTAATATGTACATAGGCTTTTCACTTGCATGATCTTTCAGGTCAGGATTGTCTCAAATATTTCAGACCAATTGATATTGCAGAGCAGCCTGTCAGTGTAACCTTGCTAAAGCTGAACCCTGTGCGGCTCTGGAGACGGTGTAATAACAAGCTGTGATCTGTAGTATTGATGTAGCAGCAGGAGGGCAGGAGAGCGGTCTGATTCATCAATAACCAAAAGATCATTTGTCACCACAGACAGGGTGGTTTCAGTGGAATGGAAAGATAAAAGTCCAGCCTGAGATTTATCAAAAAGCTCTTTTTAGATAAAAACAAGACTGGCAGTTGTGCTGTGACTTTTGAAAGCAGATATATGTTTAAAAATTATAGAAAAGTTAAATCATTTTGATGTTTTTTGCATTTGGTGAGTAAGTCACTGTCTGCACCCAGTCTACCACAGACCTGTGATCCTTTTATTCCTGAAATCTGTACCAGAACACTTTCTCTCATTGTTTCTCCCTCATCGCTCCACAGACAGCAGGTACATTCATCACAGTCTTTCTTTTATTTGATTGAAAGAGAAAAAAACAAACCGATCGCCGTCACATAAAAGCTGCCCTTAGAGGTTCACTGGCTGGCGTCTGCGTTGGCAGGTGTGTCTGTCTTATTGCCTGACAGCCTGTTTTTACAGTTGATCCCTTTTGTTTCTCTGCTTTTGGAAAATAAACAGATTTCCTGTCTTCTCCTTCAAACAAGATAATGTGTTTACATCTACCACTTTTCCTACAGGTGAAAACTTAAAAGTATACATTGTTAAAGATGCTAAAACTATTAACATTTAAAAACGTGACTTTTGAGTCTCAATCTAACAACTGGTGTTAATTGGTACGCACTGCAGCTTGAGTGTCATTGGTATTTGGCAACCGATACATTTGCCATTTTCAAGCCCAGCACAAGTAACACTTGTAAGGTGCGATCAAGCACAGTTGTGGTGAATTGCTTTTTTTGAAGAAGCAGAAAGTGACTGAGCCTTGATAGACCCACAATAATGTGGTCTAAGGACCTAATAGTCTAGTTCTTGCTGGTATTAAAAGGACATTTTTGAAATAGTCAGTGAGCCTGCATTCGTAAGTTCACAACCAAGCTGCATATTACTTATAGACGAGCATCAGCAGTCCAGGTCCTCAGTTAAATACAAGTGCTATTTCTGAGACAGTCAAACAGAGCTGTTGATTGGAAAGAGGGCTGGGAGGTGGCAAAGTTTATTTCCCGTCTCCTGACTTCACCAAAGACAGATTTCTACTAAAGCCTTTAACAGGTAAAAAAGTTCTGCCTGAGATGGAGTACCAAGCTCTCCTTCATATACATAGCATCTCTCAAACAAACATTAGACTGACACAGGCTACTTAGAAGTAAATGTATAATCGTTCTCAAACATAACTACCAGCACCTCCAAAGGTTAGGCCCACAAGTAAACTGCATTGGCCAGAATGGGAGATTAGGAGGTAACATAGAGGTAACAAGACAAGGTAAAAAGAAAGATACCTGAATTATTAGCAGATGGAAATCCGAGGTCTATAGCTATAGTGCAAAATGTCCTGATATTTTAAAGAAAAGCAAATGCATTTTGCAATCTTCAAAAACTTTTAAAAAACACAAGTCCAGATGAAATATTAAGCAGTCATTCGAAAAAAACAAAAAAAAAAACAAACAAAGAAGCAGCTTAGGAGAGTAAAAACACTGACTCTGTATCTCTTACATCTGAAATATTCACACAAAAAGAATAAAAACAACTCATCTTTAAATCTTTCCAGCATAAATTTGGGCATCGTCTGTGTCTGGAAATGTATAACCTCTGAACATTCAGCCCACGTCAAACTTCAAAACTGTAATCAAACTGAGCTCTGCAGGTTGTGTTGGGAATTTAATGAGCTGTTAGAGATTCTGCTCGTGGTTGGTCATACCACAAAGAATAATTTAAAGATCTTTGTCTTTACGGCTGTCAGCATTAGTTAATCGTGATTAATTAAGGTTTGAAATGAACGCATACACTTTTTTAAATTGCTATTAATCGCATGCTATTGTGTCCCTTAAGAAGCACCGTAGATAAGTCTCAGCAGCGTCTCCCTACAGGCACATGGAAAATAACAACGCTTCAGCATCTTTGATTGTCTCATTTCACTTTACATTTTTTTTTCAGACATCTCAAATGCCAAGTAATGGAATTTTATACATGCAACCAAAATTGCTATTGAAACTATTGAAGTTTAGCAATTCATCGAGATTTAAAATGGTAAAAGTTTGACAGCCCTACTTTATTCCAAACATTTAAAGCCTTTATGTTAGAGTTGTTTTCACAGGGATCACTGTACATTTTGGGGCCACCAACACCTGAATCTAAAAGTTGAGAAGTTTGTTAAATTATGAGCTATGAAAGGAGCCATGATGTTGAGTCATTGAGTTATGTGATTTACAGATCACTTTACAATAAATGTCTTTGAAGAGTTGCAGTTTAGAATTTTTTATTGAACAGTTTTTCCCTGATTTCCGCAGCTGATTAAATCGTGTCTTTGTCCGATAATAATTAAGCTACTATTTTATGTCACCAAGGCATAACAGTATTACCACTAATGTGAATAAACCCTGCAAGGTGGCACCTTGGTATAGTGACTAGCACTGAGGCCTCACTGTAAACTTGCACTGGATTTCAGACCAGGAAGTGCCTTCCTGTGTTGAGCTGGAATGCTTTTTCTTCTGCCCACTTGAGTCTTGACCACAACTTAGAACTACCTTCATGGAAAGCCTAATTGAAAACAGGCACTCCTGAGCTAAAATTGTCAGTGTCTGCCATCTGCAGGTCAGATAGTGAGTCACAGCTAAACAGTAAAGAGATGTTTAACACAAAAATACAGAAAATAGAGCAGGACCAAACTGATAAAACATTCAAACAAAGGTAAGGGAAGGTAAAACAAACAACTAAATATGTTATTAAAGCAGGCAATAATTAGGCCTACTTGACACAGAGAACATGTTTCAATCATCTGTAACTAAAAGGACAAAAGCAGAATCTCTTTTACTTCCTGTACACAGGTAGGGCAGCTACCTTTTCTATTTAAAAATCACCTGGAATCAAATTTGTGTCTATCAACATTGATGCTGCCTAAAATATCTTTAACCATCCTGACACCAGGCAAATAGCTAGAGCGTGTTATGTTATGTTATGTTGAGAATTAGATTTTCCAATAAAGTAGTAATAATAGCAGAGTATTTTGGTCATAAAAACATATCGGTAAATGTCAACTCTAAAGAGAAGACTTCACCTTGTGCCACTATCTGTTTGGTCACGTTCGCTTTCCGTAATACCCGGAAGTGAAACTCGTGCGTTTTGTTTGTGTATGCGCAGTTAGTTTGGTCCAGCAGCAGCAGCAGCAGCAGCACAGCATCGTACCCGCTTCAACGTGGATTACATTAAGGATTACATTAAGGTTTGAACATGTCAGGAGGAAGCCAGCTGGAGAACGCAAACCCTGTGGTTTTCCAGCGGACGGGGGAGAGGTTGCAGACTGCGAACGATGAGGACGAAGACATCCATGATCCGATCGACGACAGAGAAATATTCGATATCCTGTTGTGGTTCACCTCTGCTTGTCTCTAGTTTTACACCCGACAGATAACTGTGTGCTCGTGTAACAGCGACAGGATGTAAAGTTATATTGTGTACACGAATATTTCTTTCTTGTCTAACTTTAACAGCTGTCTGCATTATTATTTACAGCATGGTGTTATTGGATAGGGAGTCTTTTATTAGAGCCTTTAGGATTTTTTGTAGGCTACCCTGCTTTATTAATGACGTCATCCACTGCTATGTAACCTAAGTGTAACACTTCAATAACCATGCTGGCAGACTTTGCGCACTTGGAAACTTAAGTAGATTTAGACTTTCTTTATTGTCATTCAAACTTGTACTTTACAGAGCAGATAAGAACGACATTTCGTTGCATTTGGCTCGTTGTAGTGCAGGATAAAAAAAAAACAGCAGCAAGTATTTACATAGAACAATATGAAAAAGCTATGTATACAATGACTGCACAGATAAAATATATTGCGCGTTTGTGATGTATGTTATATTGTATTTTACAGTCCAGTGAGGTAGTCCTGTGTGGGGGTTTGAGGGGGGATGGAGGGATTATTTTTTTTTGTGTTCAAAAGTCTGATGGCCTGTGGGACAAATTTGAAGTTTTTGAAACTGAAAATGAATCACCAGTTTTTCAATTGGTATTAAATATGTATTATTCATGGAGGAATCACGAACAAGTACTGCAGTGGAATGATTGCCTCATTGCCCAAAATATTGGCAATTTGAGCTTTTTTGGGGGTATTTTTTCCCTCTGAGACATACAGGTGTCACAAACATGAAGATTGTGTTAGGATCAGTTGTGGGGGAAAAAAAGCTACTTTATTTCTTAGTAAGTGTAAAAACCTGTCTTGATTTATTGAAGCCTTTTATAACTTTATGCTTTGGGTTGTAATCTTCCAGTCTATGGTTGTAATACCTCCTTAACTAGAAATACATATGATCAGATCCATCAATGACCCAGAACATCCTCTGTCTCTTGAGGAACTCAATGTCGTGGAGCAAGTTCGAGTCAAGGTATCTACCTTTTAAATTGTTTTGAGCATTTTTTCAGTTCAGTTGAGATGGAAAAATGACCTAAGTGTTGTGGTTTACAAGTTCAGTCCCATTTTGTCTCTTCTCAGGTTAATGATGCAGAGAACATCGTCGGCATTGAATTCACACCCACCATCCCTCACTGCAGCATGGCAACACTCATTGGTCTGTCAATCAAAGTCAAGCTGCTACGCTCCCTGCCGGAGAGGTTTAAAGTAAGCACATGCATGTGGTGAAAATTGGGATGCACATCAAAGTCATTTCCACTAATTATTGAGTATTAGCTTTGCTGTGTTTCAGTTGTAGTCTAAATGCAATGGGTTGAACTATTCTTTCTCAGATTGATGTCCAGATCACTCCAGGGACTCATGCCTCAGAGGAAGCCGGTATGTAATGTCAAAAGAAGACAACAAGCCTGTTCAGATGTTTGAACATACCTCCTTGATTATTGCTAATTGTTAAACAGGGAACATTTTGTTTTTCTACATGTATCAACGTTATTTACCTTTTCTCTTTTGTGCAGTGAACAAACAGCTGGCAGACAAAGAGAGGGTGGCAGCAGCTCTGGAGAATTCTTCTCTACTGGAGGTGGTCAACCAGTGCCTGTCCAGCAGGAGCGGCTGAATAGCCAATCAGATTTATCTCCTTCTTCAAAACTCTCTGATCAGTAAATGAAGTGTGTGCTCTTTATCTGACCCTCACCAGTCTAGGTGTGAATGCTGGGGGTAGTGAGGCAGCACTAATGCCATTCAAGAGTTTACTGACCTTTTTTCTTAAATGTTGAATGTCTACATTGATGCAGAACAGTACAAATTGTTACACATTATGCAAAGTCGGTAATAATTACAATAATTCCATCTGTGAAGTTTATTATTATTATGTGACAAGGTTTTTTTTGGATTAAACTTTGCTCCCTAGATGGGCAATGTTTCATATTAAGAAAACATCTGTGGGGCTCATCATGCTGAGTGTCTGCAGCACCAATTATCCCTTGTATATAATTGTAATACTTTTAAAATGTTATTGAAATGATACAGATTGTTAATAAAATAAACAGAAGTTATTTGTGCATCTGGCCATTTTTTTTTCTCCCATGTGTAGTGCAGAAAAAAAGACTAAATGGAATGATAATAAAGCTGTTTGTGGGATAGGATAAGATATAATTTATTTGGGGAAATTTAGTATGAATAGATTGATTAATTTATAATGTGTAATGCAGACATAAATCTATGCTCAGGCCAAATCTGATTTGGG
The DNA here is from genome assembly GCF_963930695.1 of Labrus bergylta. Lineage (NCBI taxonomy): Eukaryota > Metazoa > Chordata > Actinopteri > Labriformes > Labridae > Labrus > Labrus bergylta. The sequence continues at coordinate 15,132,938 of NC_089204.1, read as the reverse complement.
AGAGAATAGAATTTAACTTTAGAAACTGTGTCGATCACTACGGAGCCCCTGAAGTCCTGAAAAGTAAAAAAAAATATATATCTTGTGTGCACAAGTTAGTAACTCAGCGCACAAGATAATTATGTACGTACTTCTTGATATGAGTGTCAATGACGTGCACTGCATCATCAGTGTGGTACATGGTCATTACTAACCTGTTGCAATGTATTTCTTTTAGCTGCCTCTCTACTTATGCAACACTTATCAAGCACACCCATGATATAACACCAACAGTATGCACTGTTCAGGGTGTGTATTATTTGGACTGTGTACACAAGACAAGTTTAATTTCAAATCGTAATGGAAAATCATGACAATGTACTTGACAAATCAGGCATGTCGTCCCTAGATCATTGTAATTATTGAGTCACTTAAATAACTTTTGGTTTAAGTACTTTAGTGCACTCATAAACATTGCAAATGCACGAGTGACCGTCCTGAAATATCCCTACGTTAAAACGGTTTATATTTATGTCCTCTCTAATTCAACAGGGGGCGCACTTGGACTTTTTTGTGCAAATTCAGGTAGGAGATGGAAACCAAGACGAGGTCTCTGTCCGTCAGATTTGAGCAGACAATCTGGCAAAACAAACCACTGCGCAGTGTTGTCCAACATGCTTCTCCACCCACTCCTTTCTCACTGAACATACAGATAAACAGCTTTCACCAGTGTTGTTTAACGAATAAATACAATAAAACCTACAAACATATCTTAAATAGACAACATGGCAGGTTCTTTGAAAGTTATGTAAGTTATAAAACTAAACACATCTAGAAGGTTGATTTTTTTGTTATACTTTTCCAAAAGCTTATAGGCTCAAAACAATTAATAAAAAGTTTTGAATCACAAGTTGTCCCTCGCTTGTTTACAGGGTGTTATTATAATCCACTTTTAACAGACGTGTCAGTCAAAATATATATTTTCAGACTTAACTTAGTAAGAAACCCTCACAATATGACAGTCATTTATTGTGTAACCTTCACTGACGGAAATAAATATACAAAGATTTGCACAAATGGTTATGTAATCCCAATTTGTCTCTGAGTCTGCTGTTTGGTGCCACTATTAAAAGGGTGCAGTGTGATGTTACAAAACACATTAGTTATGTCATGTTTATGTTTAAAAAGCAGTCAAATATGCGTCATTTATCTGCTTGTGAAAGAGATGGTGTGTATTTAACATACAGCAGAAAATTAAGTTTAAACACAACAATTTAAACACACAATTTGCATGCACTAGTGACCCACACTGATGCTTCATTAGTAGCCTATAATTAAAAATATGTTCGTTTATATTTGTCGGAGGGTAAATAATTGTTCCTCTGGAAAGACTAATACGATTTTTCCCTCCTGCTCCACATCTGGAAACATTGCGTCACTGCTAAAACCCCGGATAAGAGACCCAGCCGACACAGCTGCATGAGCAGAAGCCAGAGCAGTGCATAACTAGGGTTTAGTCAACCAAAACGGTCTTCAGCAAAGATGTTTAAAAAGCCAGGTCAGCTTAGGACAAAGAAAGAGGGCAAGTTTCTGATATATAACATCGTTGGCAAAAGCATGAGCTGCCATAATCTGCGCTGTTTAAGCAGTAATGTAATGGTTAGCTAGTAGTAGTTTGCCTAAGCAATGATTAAGCTAGACTTTGGCTTTAAAGCCAAATATGATGGCAATAGTCTGTAATAATAATACTACTAATAAATATAATTATAATTCATTTTCATAATTCACATGTGATAAGAATGTTCCGATAATAATGCAATGCTTGAGGCTCTGGATGACCTTTTCTTAGTGGATCAAGACAATTATTGGCGACATAAAAGTTTAGCATTAGCTATAAATTATATCTATCAAGCATAACTAAACATCGTAGAACATGTAGGCTAGCCCTTTTAATGTATTAAATGTTAGCTGTTTATACACTTGGCAGACTAGTTATTTCTTACAGAGCTTGCCGTTACTATTTAATTCACATTTAAATGATTAGTTGATATTAAATGTCAGCTGTAGAGGAAGTGAGCTTTGTGTTATTTGGACTATAGTTTATTTTATGCCACCGTGTATGACTAAGAACCTTTACTGGTATGGTATTAACGTCTCCAGTTTCTCATTAAAAAAACATTAGACCTACTATTGGCTCTCTAGACAGCCTGCAGGAGGAGACTATGCTCAACCCACTCTACATACGGCTCTAGATGGGGCCAGCGTAGCTGGCCTGCTACACTGCCAGTGCTCTGCAGATTCAGGATTGGCTGCACAGACGTCCTCAACACCAACCGCAGCATACTTATAGTCGATGGAAGATTATTAGCCGTGCACAGCATTTGAGGTATGTTAAGCCAACTTTATTGGAAGTTTTGTCTAAGTTTAGTGATTGTTTGCGTGTGAAAAAATAGCTTCAGCGGAGCGGAAAGTAAGTGAGACCCGAGTTCGATTAACAAGCTAAAATAAGTTTTCATCTTCCAGAAAGCAGAAGGGACTGATTCCAGCAGTGAGGGGGAATTAATTCAGACAAATTGTTTACTGCACCGTCTAAACAAACATCTAGTCGCTTACAAACGTCTGGAAAGGGGAACATGCGGATAATTTGACGACAAGCCAAGGTTTGCTTCTTTTTCCACTAACAAATGATGGTCAGTAGAAGTCGTGGAGAGACTGATTTATTGGACTGCTGTGAGGATGTAGCTTGTTACTAAACCTAAGACATTTTTTTCTCGGGGGAGGGGGGGGGGGGCGTTGTGTTTTCACAAATCTTGATTTTTATGAAAGAGCACACAGAGTGTAGCTGCCTTAAACTGGACTTATCATCCACATCATTTAACTGTCAGAAAGCTAAGGGAAAGGAATTTTTTTGTACTGTGTGTGTGTGTGTGTGTGTGTGTGTGTGTGTGTGTGTGTGTGTGTGTGTGTGTGTGTGTGTGTGTGTGTGTGTGTGTGTGTGTGTGTGTGTGTGTGTGTGTGTGTGTGTGTGTGTGTGTGTGTGTGTGTGTGTGTGTGTGTGTGTGTGTAACCTGTTTGACAGAATGCCATCATTTGGCAGTCACACTCACTACTCTTTCACAGACACACACAGGCCTACTCCAAGGCTAAGCTTCTCTAAACTAAATGTTTACTTCTGTAATTTTTATAGTTTAGAGAGAACTGATGACTTTGGTGGTTCAGGCCTTTATTATGACACTAACTTTCCTTCTCTGTTCACACACCTTACCTTCATACCATGGTGCACATACTGTCACTGTAGTCTGTTGACCAACAGTAAGTAGTATGATTTGACTTAAAAAGGGCGGATCCAGTCTTTTTTGAATGGGGCACCCCAGCTGGGGAACTGTCTTGTGCAGGGGTGACATGAAGTTTGAGTGCACACTCACACATTATTCTCTCTACCATCTTCACTAATCATATCTGCTTCATACTAACTTTAAAGCAACTTAAACATGCTAAAATATGACAAAAGGAATTGTACCAAATTGAATTACAAATAAATCTTGAGCAGATTTTTACAGCACATCCCAAATCGTTGATTTTAAAATAAGTCTCGCCTCTGATAAAGGCAAATAGCCAATCATACTTCAGGATTTTGGAGTGGCCGGTGGGGGTGTCAAATCAGATTTCAATGGTGCCCCTAGCTGCCCTCTGGATCCCCCCCTCTGTCTCTTAAGTCTTAAAAGTTTTGAAAATCGTTACCACAGTTTGAGGATTCTGTGTCATGCCCAAGGTAATCTTTACCTGCAGACAGGAGGAAGTTGGAGACGCTGCCACCCAAACAATTATTCACATATCGTCACATTTTTCCAAAGGAATGTAGAAATATCAAGTTGTGTTACTTAATTTAATGCAGGAATTAGTTGTGAATTGAAAACGTATGAGCAGGTGATCTTAGAGCTGATGCTGGACATGTGCTGGTCCAATCTAGGTTTTGAGGGTCTCTTTGGCCATAAATTAAAGACATGTAGATTTCTGACATCATCTTCGAGAAGCAATTTTTAGGAGCAGAACTCATGGTCTCCCTCTCCGTTCCTTCATCTGGCTGTTCAGTCATTCCTTGATCTCATCAGTTTATGTTGGTTTATGTTTTATGTTTATACAAATGTCTTGAGGTTTACACACCAGAGAGGAGCCTTTTTTTTTTTTTTTTTTTTTACGTGCTCACGTTGCCTCTGGTTGTGTTCTCGTTCATGTGCTTTGTCACAGAACTAGTTTGAAGTCATTGCAGCTCTTGAGTTCTTGGCATACCTCAGAGTAAGAAGGTAGTGTGTATCCCCTGCTAGTCTATTTATTCAAACGTCTTGTGAGTCCTCCTTTGAAATGAATTCGGAAATGTTTTAAAGAGCGGCTCATCATTCCCTTTTACGTTGGAAAAGAATAGAGACCCTTGTTGAGCGTGTGTGATGGTCAGAGGAGAGAGCGTGTGCGTTTGTTTAGTGTGCATGGGTTGCAGCAGAAACATAACGCGAACACTGTGCTCTGTCTTTGTGCTTTGCGCTCAGTTTCCTGTGTTGATCATGTGGTCCTATCTCAGTCCATCTGACAGAGACACATGACTACGTGCTTCATGCTTTCTGAATGCGACAGGACAGAGTCATCAGGGACGATTTACACATGGCATATCACAGAGTTGTTAAATATATATTCATGAACTCTAAAAGTAAAAGCAGAGTTGAGGGGACAGGCCATGCTTGTGCATCCCCCCTCCCCCCCTTTTTTATTTAATTTAAAACACCTCATTGCTGAGTTTTAACCTCATAGAAGGAGTATTGTCTCGAAATCTTTGAACTCAGCCCAGAACTACTACATTTTAAGACAACAGAAGTACAAGTATTTGGAGTAAAACATTTTTAAAACATTTTTATCATCAGTTTTTTGGACAGTTAAAGCCTTTGAATGACATTTTTTTTTCTTCCTTTGCTTGGCCAGCAGTGGTTCAGTCATGTGTGACCACTAAAGAAGTGACTGACAAACCCTCAGGCAGGCTGCACTAACGTCCATGTGACTGTGACATACAGAACACAGGTCATGTCAGTGGCCTTTTCTTATATATTCAGTCTTTATTAGATAACGGGCTAATTAACCTAATGACTGTTTGCCCTTTAGATCTGCGTTAATGGTTTGGATTATTGAATCCCAGGCTCTGTGGTGGGACAAGAACACATCAAGAAAACAACTCGAACCTGTTGACAGTTTTCTGAGAAGAGCTGGAGCTTTAATTGAGAGGAAAGAGGAAATATTTCAGTATTCAGAGACAACATGGCTGCTGTCGCCAAACCAGTCTGTAGTTTAAATAAGACTACAACAGCAGTGAAATGATCAGACCTGAGAGGAACAGATAGAAGTGTTCTGAAGGATTTACTGTGTTTTGTCCCAGCAGGACCTGGAAAAACTTGTCCATGCTTTTATCTTCAGTCGTCTTGATTACTGTAACAGTGTCTTTTACAGGTCTGCCTAAAAAATCAGTCAGACAACTGCAGCTGATCCAGAACGCTGCTGCTAGAGTCCTTACCAAAACCAAGGAAATGGATCGACATCAGTCCAGTTCTGAGGTCTGTACACTGGCTGCCAGTCTGTCAGAGAATAGACTTTAAAATTCTGCTGCTGGTTTATAAAGCACTCAAAGGTTGAGGGCCAAAATACATTAGTGACCTCCTGATTAATTACGAACCATCCAGACCGCTCATGTTGTCTGGGACTGGTCTGCTCTCTGTCTCCAGAGTCAGAACCAAACACGGAGAAGCAGCGTTCAGTTTCTATGCTCCCTATATCTGGAACAAACTCCCAGAAAACTGCAGGTCAGCTGAAACTCTTAGCTCTTTTAAATCAAGGTTGAAGACACACCTGTTTACAGCTGCCTTTCATTAAACAATTTTAATAAGATTCTTTCCTCTGTCATGATGCTTTTGATGTCTTGTGTGAAGCACTTTGAATTGCCTTGTTGTTGTGCTATAGAAATAAACTTGCCTTGCCTTTTGATAACAAACTCACCTGAATTCATCTGAAACATCAATTGGGTAAAGCTATATTTTCTTGAAATTGCAGAGCTGTATTTATTAGGGGTGGGACAAAAAAAAATCGATTCATGTAAAAATCGAGATTGTTATCTTCAAAGATTTTAAATTGATTCATAACTTCCAAAACTCTTTTTTTTTTTTTTTGGCTTATCAGTCACTCCCTGCTAAGTGCTAATGCTAGCTCCTTCACTCAGTAGAATGCCAAATAGAGCAACAAGAAATCCAGCCAGTCTCACTGATGGCTGGCGTAGATCCTCAGGTATGTACTAATTCATAAATGGACTTTGAGTCATGACTCCAGAATGATTTTGAATAGAAATTAGATTCTCAATCCAATCGTGACCCCAAGAATCGAAATCGGATCGCATCGTGAGACACCCAAAGATCCCCAGCCCTTCTATTTATCATATGCCCCATTAGTTAGTGATTCAGTGCGGATATGCACCAGCATTTCCAGCAGTCCCCTTGTGGCCTCTACAAGTTTACTTATTTACTTATTTACCATAACTGTTCTGGAGAACAAATTTCACATCCTCTCTTTCAAATCCCATATTTTCTTCAATTTGAAGCTGCCAGTCAGCTGCACTTTGCACAAGCTCTGGAAGCCTCCACTGCCTTTAAAATCAGCCTCTGAGTACCTCTTAAGGTCACTGTTATGTCATCCTTGTTTTGTTTTTTCATTCCACAAAAAGGGGGACAACAATATTTTTCGGCTTTACTGTGAGATGTGGCAGTGTTTTCAATCTCCATAAACATGTCCTACTTATTCTTCAGAGCGGTGTTATTCATTGTTATTCAGCTGAAATGACTCTCAAGTGTCCCCTTTAGAGAATGAATGAATGGATGGATTGATTGACTGTATAGTTGCAGCCTGGATACCTGATTCAGCAGTCAGAAAGCACTGCATCATGGTGTTATGTGGTAAATGGACCTCAGACAGCATTATGTCACTTTCTAAATAAAGACCTGCATTTCAGCAAAAGCAGAAACAATGTAAGAAGGACAGCACTTTACCAGGAAAACCGCCTCACATCATTACGTCTGAAAGTATTTTAGCATTTCACTTCATTGCTAACAGTTACGTGGCATTGTGTTGAAATGTTCAAACAGGCTTGAATTACATTTATAGATTTTGATATTTGGGTTTTTCTTTTGACAGAAAATGACGTAGTTTATACAATAACAGTCTAGATTTCTGAGGAACAAACATTTTTCTATTGTTGGTTAAGAGGATGTTGAGGAGTGTGATTTAGTTTTTTGGGATTTTTCACTCTCATCTGACCATTTTTAGTTCCCGTATGAAAGGCTGTTGTTGCTTCCCATTTGCAGTCATATTGACTTCCTGTCGCACGTTTGTTCAATATGCATGCAAGGTATTAATCAACTAGTTTGTGCATATTTTTCCTGATGCATTAGCCGAGTGAACAGCCCTGTGTTGGGCTTTTTATTGTAAATGGAAGAAGCAGCTCAAACATGTTTTCCCTTTCATTTGAGACGGGAGTAAAGAAAACCAGCTGAGCTCAGGGGAGACAGCCAAGGTGCTCCTCTCAGAGACGCAGCTCTGGTGTTGTAGTTGCTGGAAAGAGGGAGAGCGGTGAAGTGCAGCCGATGGTGTGTTGGCAGCCCGCCGCTAAGTGTGCTGCGAGGCAGGAAGTGTGACACTGAGAGCACAGGAAGTGGCTGCTGTGTGCGGAGCTATGCTAGCCCTTTTTTCGTACAGCCGTTTCAAAGGGCTGGGATCAAATCCCTTTCAGTTAAATGAAAGCAGATTTTTTTCCAACAATAAACACTTGGATGGCTTTCTGTTTTTTTTTTTTTTTTTTTTTTTTAACTTCAGGTTTTTTCTTCAAGGTTCTCTCTTATAGTTTGAATATTTCAGAACCGTGTCAGGAGAAAATGTACTTCTTTTTGTTGAGGAGTTAAAGAGAAGATATGCATAATCCAACATACAGCAACTGAAGACATAAAAGTGTTGCTACTTCCTCTTCATCTTTTACTTCTTCATTGTGGTTGTCAGTGTATGAATGTTTTTACCCATATTACTTCCAAACTTGTCACTGTGTCTCATGCCACAATTTGTAATCTGCAACAAATCTAGATTCTGTAAAATGTATGAGAGAGAGAGAGAGAGAGAGAGAGAGAGAGAGAGAGAGAGAGATAATTTTTCTTGTCAAGTGGATGTATGTGCACCTTCTGGTGAAATAACATTCATTAAATGATTTCATTGTGCGTCTTTTGCATTAGGATTGCAGTTTTCTCCTCAACTGAACTTCGGTTCAACAACAGTGTTTTTTTTTCTTGTGTTCTTCATTTGGCTCTGAATATAAAAGATCATGTCAGCAGTATCTTAAAAAGGAACAATAATATAAAAGACGTGTTCACAGGTGTGGTTTAGAGGAATTTGCAGCTTTGATGCTGTCACACAATCTCTGACCACTGGGACTTGGGCCATTTCCTGAATGACTGAAGGATCTCCTCCACAGTTATCTGATTTGTAGTGGAACCTTGTTGCACACTCTATTTTAATCTCAGCCCCAGTGGGAACCCCAACCAGCCTCCTCCTCCTCCTCCTCCTCCCCCAGGTGAGGAACCGAAAAAGAGGAAGTGTTGTATACCGTATGTGACTCGTGTGTGTGTGTCAAAGTGAGACTTCGCTGAACGTCAGATGTGAGTTTAGAGGAAGAAGAATCAAGAAGTCCTACTTGGTGCGAAGTGTTTGTTTTTTTTGTAAGGATTTTTTGGATGTTGCTAATCTTCCCCTTTTTTCTGTTTTCAGCTGTATGTGGCTGCTGTTCTCATTTAGCCTTTTTACGAGGAAAGAACTGCGAGGTGCTTCTTCTACTGCTCTCTGAACATACTGCTGATTCTTCTATGGACACAGACTGAGTAAGTAGACCTTTTAATTTGTCTTTGACTCAACGATTTTCAACTGAATTTGGAGATATGCTACCTGAAGCCTCTCTCTTATTTAGCAACAGTTTGCAATCATTTTTGCCTGTTACGAAAATAGCTATCTGGTAAAATGTATGCTGATTTGTCCTGTTTGATTTTTTTTAAAGCACACTAAAACCTCTTGGCAAAAGTTGGATGTCAGTATTGATTGGGAGACTCACATTAACTCAGATCAGAAAACATATAACCTGTTGTTCACTGCGTTAGGTGAATAATGGGCTCAGTCTGTAGGGACTTGGGTTGGGAACTGGAGGGTCACCGGTTCAAGTCCTGATGTGGACCATAATATGGAAGTTGGTCTGGTAGCTGGACAGGTGCCAGAGCACTTCCTGAGTACTGTCGAGATGCCCTTTAGCAAGACACCCCCAACCGCTCTGGTGCGCTCCCTGTGGAGCAGCCCCACTCTGACATCTCTCCACTAATGCATGTCCACAGGTCCTGTTTGGGCATGTGTGTGATGCATGTCTCTAAAATAACAGAGTCTAAACCTGAACTTCCCTTAGTGGATTAATAAAATATATCAAAATCAAAAAAAAAAAAAAAGACAACATGTTAGCAATCAGCAAAATGTGACCTGCAAGGATTCAAGTTCAGAGGAATATTAAATCATTCATCTTTGCTACTGTCTTTACACAAGTGTGCATTCACTACTAGCTGTAGCTGTAGACCTCTTTTGTTAAGAACAAAAATTGTGTATATGTTGTAACGTTGGTATCAATTAGTAAATGCTAAACGATAAAACTCCATTCAACACTAAAAGTGAAAATGAAATCTTTCAAAGCCTTGTAACTAGGAAATACTGACTTTTGCAGCCCGACACAAAGTAAAGGAAACTTCATAGACTTTAATGCCATGAATGAAAAGCAGACACAAACTTTGAAAGTGTACATTTAAATGGATCACGGGATGCACAGTGATTTGATATGCCAGAGTTAGAGGATTGATGACTTTTAGAACCGTACGTTTTATGAATGTTTGCAGAAATCTCTTCTAGTCTGCTAAAAACATTTTCAGAATCCTTCTATAAATATATTTGAGTTCCATCTGGTTAAACAGCACACATATGAAGAGAGGAAACACACACACACACACACACACACACACACATATTCACACACACATAGTCCTTGCTAAAGAAATCCATTAGTTTATAGAACAAATACACAGAGAACGCTCTTCTGTGAACATTTCTGTACCACAACGTGTTCAGCGTTCATTTCTTTATATAAAGAATGTCGAAGAGAGAAAAAATGACTGCTGAGTTGAGGCCTAAAACAGCAGCAATAGAACCACATCTGTTTCCAGATACAGCTGCTGTGTTTAAGTGTGTGTGTGTGTGTGTGTGTGAGAGAGTGAGCAAGTGCCTGTGAACACACCACAGGATGTTAGCTTAGCCACTCAGCAGCACTGTTCCTGCACAGCTAACACATTTATGACTAATGATGGTCTGCATTCAGAATCCCCCCCATAGTTCATGTTCAGAATGGACTCTGGTTTTTGTTTTTTAATAAATAACCAATAGGTTTTCTTTATGATCTAGTGAAGAGAGCCATACGTTTGTTTAATCATCCAGTTACACAGAGCCTGTTTGATTGTCTCCTTGTTTCTCCAGCCTTAACACACGTTACTTAGCTGTGTGAGAAGTTGGGTGGAGTTGAGTCAAAGTGATTGGAGGTTTCCATTTAATGATATACCCACTCCCGCCCATCATCGCCTCTGTGAAAGCCACACCACTTCTTTTTCAAGTTATTCTTTATCACTTTGAGAGAAAACATCTCAGTTCCTTTAGATATTTAAAGAGTGACCTACAGCTTCTGTTTTTGATCTGACTTGTAATATTTTATATCGTGGTTATACCTTTGCCTTTTAAATTGTATATCTCTTTACTCTAAATTGCACATTGATGTGAAACTAGCGGTTCTTCAGCTTTTTTTTGCAGGGGTGGTGTTTGGGGTTAAAAAAAAGCTCCAAATGTCTGTTTTCTTTTTTTGCTCACCAGTTTTTGCCCCCTGCAGCAGTTTAAGCCAGTGTCACATATGGTTTAAGTCCAAGCAGTCTTACAGAGTCCTCCTCCAGGAAGCCAACAATGACTTACAGTGACATGAACAGTGTTAACATCAGTATTAAAGCCACCACCAAAATGATTTTTACTGAAACTTGAACATTCAAATTCAATATGAGGTACGTCAGCAGGTATTTGAATACAGATGAATCTGTCAATGTGTGATGTTTAGGAAAAGAACAGGTTTATCAAGCCAGAGTTTAATACATGTGGGGCGGCTGTGGCTCAAATAGAGTCGGTCGTCTCCTAATCGGAAAGTTGGGGGGGTTCGATCCCCAACTCCTGCGGCAACATGTCCGATGTGTCCTTGGGCAAGACACTTAACCCCAAGTTGCTCCCGCTGCTTCGTCAGCGGTGTATGAATGCGTGTGAATGTCATTAGTTACTTCTGATGGACACTTCAAAAAGAAACCTCTGCTATCAGTCTGAGAATGGGTGTGAATTGGAAAGTGTGACCTGCGATGTTAAAGCGCTATGATATACCAGCTCGAGTCCATTTAGCATTGATCTGTGTTGAGCCGTTTGTAAACTAAAAACACATGTGAGCCTTATTCCTCCTCTGTGTGTGTGTGTGTGTGTGTGTGTGTGTGTGTCTTCAAAGAATCTGCACCCTGAACCTCGTATCTTCTTCTGTTTCCATCCATCTCTACTCTCTCTCTGTCGGTCAAAGGAGCCATTGTAAATGCTTGGCTAATATTAGTCTGTGTGTGTGTGTGTGTGTGAGTCGGAGGGGAAATTGTGTCATGCATTTTAAGTTTCAACACACAGGCCTGTTTCCGGGACAGGAAAGTTGATTTCTTTCTGCCTTCACTCAGAGCTGCTTAAGTATCATCAGCAAATGTTGCACCAGCTGACAGTCAGCTCATAGTTTACCCTCGGTGTGCTCGTTTTCAGCCCGTACATTTGAGGATATTTTTAGACGTTTTGAACAAATTGTGTTTACGAGAGTGACTGTTGCTTAAGTGGTAAATGCCAACCGTGCAAAAACAAGGGGTTTTCCATAACGGCCCCCTCTCCCCTGCAGCACCAAAGACATTCACACTCATTGACCCCCGTCTTCCTGCCTGATTTTATCTGCCTGTCTTACGTCTGCAGTTCTCATAGTCATTTCATCACTGCTACAGGAAATGAGTCAAATTGTTAGCCTCTATACCCCAAACTGTGAAATAAGACCAGGTCATTTTTGAAAAAATTTCATTTTAAGTAATATCTTACCTTGTTAACTCTTAACCATCATCTAACGACAACCGGCCTGTTCTTTAATTTCAGCGGTCGGCTTCTATATCATCAGCATTTTTTAAGGATTTAAACAGGACACTTAGCATTTCACTGTCACAGAGAGTTCAGATGTCTCGCAGGCCCAATGGAAACATATGTAGGTGTTGGCACACTGAAAACATGCACATGTGCGCTTAGCTTTAAACTTTGCAATCTGTCTGTGCAGCTTGAACAGCCTGATGAGACAAGTTTGCTTGTGTGTGTGTGAGTGACGTTTTCCTGTTCAGCTAAAGTTTGTCTTACTTTGCAAAAACCAAACCCTGAACATATTTTCATTTCAGATCAAAGATGGTTGTCGGTCACTGGTGTCTCAGTAAGCAACGTCATGCAACTTCTGTACCATACAGTAAAAGCCCCAAAATGATAATGAATGAATGGTTTAATTATTGAAGGGCTCACTGAATGGTAGTGAGGTCTCATTTATAACCTTTATTTGACCTAAGCGCCTGCTTTTGCACCATTTCTCTGTGCTTGAGAGAGAGTTATATCTCGACGGAACAGAACAGCAGGATTTGTGATAACACTTTTTTTTTTTTTCAAATAAGTTGGTGATACTTAGCAAGAGTAGTGCTAATGATTTTTTCGTTTTAAGTGATAGTTTGTCGTCCTACGAACCTGCTTCATGAGATAGTTGGATGTGCGGACACAAACGTTGATAATACTTTCCGACAGAAAGCCCCTGGTGTTGATGACACCAGAGAGATTCTGTCTTTCTTCAAGTTGTTGCAAGTAAAAATTGCACCCTGAAACTTTGGAACACTAAGCCGTCAACTCTCCATTGAATTTGTTATCACTGTTAAGACATGTTGGGGTTTAATAGGTAAACTACAAGGTGTGACACAAATTATAACACGTTTAAGAGATGAGTTTGAATGTTTTAACGAGAGGTCTTCTACGTACGATGTAGCTTGAACTTTGAATTCTTTGAAATAATTTTGTATTTTTATTTAAATTATTTATATCCTAAAAACGATCACAACTCAACATCATTACAGTGCATTTATGAAAAAAAATGCACGCGCAATATCAAGTGTAGACTCTCAGGTTTGTGAGTCAGAGTGCCAGTGCTTTTGATGTATTACCACCAAAGGCAGAAAACATTAAACCTCAAGATGTTCCCAAAGTCACACTTATGCCTGACTTCACTCTTCAACCTCTGACTCTGCTGTTATAGTTTCCAATCCTACGTATAAAACCTGAAACATGACGCTGCAGTTAATGTACAACCTGAATCTCAGACTAAATATCCATGATCTCCAGCATTTTCTTCACATTATTCCAGCCTCTTACAGTATTTACTCTTTCTAAGTGTTGTCACATGCACACAACATACACGTTCACAATCTGCATGAAAGGCGCCATGACATTAAGCTCTTAAAACACAATGTATTTCTACTAAACTGTTAACCTTTTCCATGAAAAGGTAACCTTTACCTTTTCATGTTGGGCTCTCAGTCAGTGTTTAGGTTTATTTAGTGCCATTTCCATCATGTTCTAGGTTTGGAAGTAAGGGGCCGTCATATACAGGTGAATTGAAACATCTTAATATCTTAAAACCTTAACAGGCTCAGTAATGATCAGGTTGGAAAATAAGCATTAAAGTCACGTGCTGTATTGATATTTTTTTATAAATACTACATATTAGTCAGTGTAGGCCACTGCTGTGGAAGTATGGTTCTTCAACTAAACAGTGTTCTAGAGTAAGGTTTGGTAAATGTATTGTGAAATCTGTCCTGTGTATTTCGAAGCCTTGAAAACAAAGAGGCAGCATTGCAAGTGAAGTCCTTCAGGCACTGCACAGTCACAGCCATGCTTTAGCCTAACTGTTATTGCTAGCACGACAACATGTTGATGCAAGGCAGATTTAATGTGTACCATGCTCACTTCAGGAATTTAGCGTGTACATTTACTGCTTGTACCTTCACTTTAAGCTATATTTATCAAATTATATTTTGCTTGTTCCCATTGATAAGGCTTTCTAGACTTGGATTTATTTCTTCGTTGGGAGTATTAGACTTAAAAGAATTAAATGTAATTCGGTTTTGTCACCACTTATGAAGTTTATTAATAAAGCACTTATCAAAACCAATGTCACAAAGATGAAAATGAAAATAAAACAACAACGCAGCAATCACCCAATTAACAGAGAATGAAATAGAGGCAACTTGACTAAATTTAACAGTAACACAAATAAAATAAATAAAACATCATGGATGAAACAAGGATTATAAGAAGGCCTTTCGATAAAAATGTGTTTTTAAAAGAAGATACTGATGTAACTAGTCGCACTGACTGGTAAGGGGACAGCAGTTCAGATACATGTTCAGGATTTAGCTCTGCTTCAAAACCACAAAACTCTAACGAACTGTTACATTTTGAAGTTCGAGCCTCTAACATGAGGTGTCCTGCGTGTGAACTCTGGGGGTTGACAAACAATGCAATGGCACTTGCAGAAGCTGAGAATAAAAAAAGGCTGATGGAGGGTCGGGGGGTGTAAGAATGAACAGTGTGAGAGTGATGCACAGTTTGAGGGAGAATATCAAAATAAAGCGTAGCTGAGATGAAGAAGTATCATCATCCTGGCAACCGGATGGCTGTGGTGCCGGAGCTGCATGGTGACTTCCTGTTTGTCAGCAGCATACAGGAAGTGTGAGGCTTTTAGAGGATGGTCTGACTGTGTGTGACTTAAAATGAAGCAAGAGGCCAAGCTCTGTGAGTATGTTTGTAAAGGGAGAGTCCTCTATATCAGTGTCAATTCAAATGTGTTTGTGTACGACTGGTACTGTGCAAGATGCACCTCATTTAAAACTTTTGCAACTAGATATCTGTTTGATGTGATTTGATCTGAGCTTACTTCTGTATTCTTACTGCAATCTAGATAAAATACAATTACATGTATCTTAAAGAACTGATGCTGTAGACCTCTCGTTGTAGCTCGAGTCAATTCAAGTAAGTTGGGATTGATGGGTTAGGTCTGTCTCATAAAGATCTTTTTTTTTACTCTAACAGTTTGCATGACATTGTGGATATTTTGAATCTCTACCAGTTACAGTCTGCACATCTCAGCTACTATTTCTGTGTGTCTTTGATGCTTTTAAAGCCTCCGATCTGAACTGCAGTATAATATTGGCGATGGAGAAGTGCCAAAACATCTACTGGGATTTATTGTGTATTTACTGTATGTGTGTATCAGACCATAAAGCTAAGAAGGGGAAGTGTATCTGACTTATGTCCTGTCAAAGGCTGCTTCACATGTCAAGTTATTTTTGTCATGTTTATTGCACGATGTGTTTTATCGTCTGTGTTTTTTTCTATGCAGAGAGTTAAAGTTGTGTTTTCTCTCTGCAGTAGAGGCGTTGAAAATTCCTTTCTTTGTTTTGCATGTTAAAGTTTTCATGCATGTTGGAGTTCTTGATTTCCCTTGATGGAGTTTCTGCAGCTGCTTTTGCATCATCTTCTTCTTTTTTAAGTAGCATTTGAGCCTGTCTGAATTGTACTCTTCCTGGTTTGATACAGTTGGTTGATCCAACATGCTGTTACGTCGTCACTCAGTTTTGAATTGAGTTTCCAGCTTCAGCATCTAAAATTGATTCAGATTATCATGCCAACGAATGTATATGGAAGGGAACAGTGCAGCTTTGACTAATATTATAGGACTATCTCTCCCCAGTGGCTTTAACACAGAATTTTTTTTTTTTTTTAAGAAGAGAGTAAGCAGCATGTTATGAAGTCATGTTTTAGGGAACTTAACACTCAACTTCCTGTTTATGACATATTTATCTCAGGTCTTTCATTTCCTATACACTCACGATCAGCAGATGTGTATCTGTTTGTTGATTTTAGGCTGAAGGTTTTCTGAAGATTTCAACAAAAGGTTGTGCGAGGCACTTGCCACCATCTTGCCTGTAACAGGAGCTAGCATGTCACAATTTGGTGATTGGAGCAGGAGACAACGTCCACTGATATAGGTTGACATCCTTGACATTTAAACCAAAAAAAAACTAAAACCTTCAGGTAATTCTTTAATGCTCCTGATTAAAAGTTCAGTTTTTTTTTTCCTGCTCATTTCAACACAATTACAGCAGTGTTAAGCACTTTAACGTGGGGATAAATGTTCACCTGTGGTTGTTTCCTTTCAGTTAAAACACTTAGTAGCACTCATATCTGGTTCCAATATCTACATATGTGTGACACGTCCTCCAGGGATGCACTGATGCATCAGTTAAAAATCAGAATTTGCCAAAACTTGCCCAATCTGCCCATTGGCTGATAATGTGACATGCATTAATGTCAGTAGCGAAATTGCTTCTGTCGTGTTGTACAAAGTTAATGTTAAGTTAATGCAAGCAGGCTCTATGCTGATTAAGGGAAGAGAATATTAATTGCCAGAAGTCACCTGTTTGATAAACTCGTGTCATGGTCAAACGTGACAGGAAAAGCTGTCAGTGTGGGATTCAGTTTCAAATTCAAGAAGCTTTATTGCCATGAACAGTTACAACCATTGTGCTAAAGAAACATAATCAAAACAAAATCAACAGTAATATGAAATGTAAAATATTTGATTTATGTTATATTATACTATACTTATATTATACTATATATTATAATATTCGTCTTACACCGTCTCTGAGAAAGATCAGTGACATGTCGTTTGTGAAACTCGTGTAAGTGACATTTCAAGGTACACGAAGAATTAAGAACTCGTCATGTAAAAACATTGCTATCCCAATCAGCAACCGGCTCAATTATAATTTTAAACATTGGTATCGTATCTGTCCTGTTTTTCACAAGATAGTTTGAGAACCACTGCAGGACACTCGTTTTTTTTTTATTGCAGAATCTCACTGTGAGAGCTTGTTGATTTTCTATTTGAATGAAATAAAATGGTAAAAGATTCACTTGTCACGACACATTACAAATTATGGATGTGACTTGAGTAATGCTGATATGAAATTTATTTTTATGGAAAGCCTAAAATTGTCTTAAATACCTTGCTCTGCTTCTGCCTTATTCTGCTATTATATTTTGCAGTGTATTGTGTCTGTGTTTTTTCCACTGATGTCCACATGACTTGAATGCGGCGTTGTCTGTCCTCCAGGGTGCGGCGCCCAGTGCAGATAGAGTAAACTGGAGAGAGGAAGATGCCAGTCCCGCCTCCCCCACCACCCCCAGGGCCTCCCCCTCCTCCCACCTTTGCTCTTGTAAGTCATTCTATCTCTCTGTACGTCTTTGTGTTTTTCTACCCGGTACAATATGCTGCTCAGCAGAAACATCATGTGGATAAAATATGTTGAATGATAATTCAAGTTCAATCCTCAGTTTTCTCCAAACACACTACACACTCTCATCTCCTGACATGGTTTCCATTGATTTACCAAACAAAGTGAAGTGTTTCTGTATCTGTTTTTGTGTTACAGGCCAACACAGAGAAGCCCGCTCTAAAACGCTCAGAGCAGCAGGGAAGGAACGCTCTGTTGGGTGACATTTGTAAAGGATCCAAATTAAAGAAAACCGTTACCAATGACCGGAGTGGACCAACACTGGATAGTAAGTCAAGACCATGATTCATGATGTTCATTATCTTTACTGTATCCTTTCTGCAACATATGTAATACAGCGTATTACATGTCCAAAATATCTGGTTAATGTACTTTTTATAGTTTATATAGTGCTTTTCTAGTCCGACTACTCAGCGCTTTTACACCGCATGTCACACCTACCAATTCACACCCATTCTCACACTGATGGCAGTGGTTGCTATGTAGTGAGACCATCAGAAGTAACTAACCACATTCACATGTATTCATACGCCACCGACGAAGCAGCAGGCAATTCGGTGGCGGTGTCTTGTTCAAGGACACATCGGACATGTAGCTGCAGGAGCTCTACCAACTGAGCCACAGCCGCCCCATGATGTCAATCAACTTTTTCTGTTTGTTTTTTTTCCTTCTTTCAGAACCCAAAGGAGGAGGTGGAGGAGGTGGAGGAGGTGGAGGAGGTGGAGGAGGAGGAGGAGGAGGAGGAGGTGGTTTTGGTGGTGGGTCTCCTGCTGGTTTAGGAGGCCTGTTTGCAGGAGGAATGCCAAAACTGAGGTCTTCAGCAAACAGAGAGTCCAATGGTAATTCAATATAAAAAATGACTCTGAAATTGCTCTGAAGTGTGAGGGTTGAAGTGCTGTGTGTCATTGTGTGTCAGCCATGTCATAGACGGGGCAACATGTGCAGAGAGGTCTACAGTCATATAGGATCGCCTCCAGCCCCTCTGCCCCCTTTAAGAACGGGCAGGTTTAGATAATGAATGGATGGCAATATTTCCTACAGATTGACGCTGAACCTGGGCAATGGAGGAGGCACGTGGTGAGGGGGTGTTGCAACCTGTTTTTTTATTAGGTTAGGTTATATGTTGATATTAGGTTTGTATATTAAGTATGCTTTATTCTCTCACTTATTTTAGTGAATGTCTTAAACGTAAAGAGAAGCTTCAATTTTAACACCGAACATCACACCTCAAATGTTTCATTAATGGGAGGGACGTACCATCTGATGTCCCTCTGCTCTGTGTGTCTCTCTCTATCTCTTGTGGTATATAGTCTGTTTTTATATGAATACAGATTTTAATAATAAAAAATACAAAAATGGCCATCAAATAGACCTGATGGCTGTAGGTTTACCTGGACGGCCTGCCTATGTGTTATTTACGTGTAGGGACTACTGGAAGGATAATAAGGATATTGAAACAAAGTTAGCATGCTTAATTTCACTGTCGCTGTTTCTCTCCTCCAGACTCGCCACCCAGCCGCGGACCCATGCTCCCCCCAGGAGGTCGCTCTTGTGGGCCAAGTCCCTTTGGTGGTGGTGGTGGAGGCCCGCCTAAACTCCCAGGAGCCCCTGCTGGTGTCCGTAGTAATGCACCTGATCTTCCTAAGGGCAGACCAAGTTTTTTATCCAGACAGGACACTCCTGGAGGACCCCCTCCTCCTGTACCCAACACACCCAGACCAAACCAGAGCTTCCAGTCTCGTGGTGGCCCACCTCTACCATCACTCCCTGGAGGGCCGAGGCCTAGCCCGGCTTGTGGACCTCCCCCTCCTAGCCTTCCAGCTGGGAGGCATGGACCTCTACCACATCCAACAGGAGGCTCCTCAGCTGGGCCAAAACTAGGATTCTCTGCACCTCCTCCCCCTCCCCCTAACAGCAGCCGACCTTCTTTTCCACCAGCTCCTGGGGGAAGGCCTCCACTTCCCGACGACCGACCACCACCTCCACCTGCCCCTGTGGGGGGTCGTCGACCATCTATGCCCCGAGACTTTCCCCCACCTCCTCCATCTGTCAACTCCAAACCTTCTTCCTCTGTCTCTCCTTCCTCTGCCTCTCGCCCTACAACTGGTGGAGGTGCGCCCCCTCTCCCACCTGGTCGACCAGGCCCTCCCCCCATCCCACCCTCACCTGCTGTAGGAGAGGACCACAGCACCCCTCGTCTGCCACAAAGAAACATATCACTCAATAGGTAAAGTTGAATCCGCCTCTTCAAAGCATTTTCTATCAGGCGTCAGACACTGATGGATGTTCTTGATTTCTGAGTCTAGTTTGGTGGCCGAGAGAATTTGCATAGATTCAGATCTAGTAGTTGTTCTGTGTTGCTGCAGTTCACGCAACATGCAAACTTCTCTATGGAACTTCCCTCTTGCACGCATAGTCTCTTCAGTGTTTCCCTGAGGTTTACAGCGTTGGGGGCGGGGGGGACAAGCCGACATGATGACACGACAACACAAACACTTAAAGGAATCTTGGTGTTCATGTGTTACTTTTAATGACAGCTGTCCTTTTCTATCGGAAAGGTATCCTTAAATGACTTCTTTCCCTGAATTCCGACTCTATCCACTATCCTATCCCTACAATAAAGGCACAAAAAGCCCAAAAATAACTTTAAAAAAATCTATCTTGACCTTCAGGGGGGGCAGGGGGTGCCGTTGGGGAGGCGGGCCGCCCCCCTAATATAATGGTAAGGGAAACACTGCTCTTAGCTTAGCTTGTAGTTAGTTTTCTTAGGAGACAAGTAAAATTAACTTTAGTTTTCTAGCTCCATCTGGCTTAATATTAACAATACATAGAATTGACCTTGAGTTTCAAAGTCTTAAACATTTTTTGTGACATTTATAAATAAACTTGGATTGTACAGTGATTGTCACTTGATCTTCATATAGTGGGACATATAGTGGACACATACTGTAGATTAAAATTCAGGTTCTGCTTGACAGCCATGCTCCAGCTCCACCACATAGTCGGGCAGGACCTCTGCCTCCTCCACCGAACGAGAGACCGCCATCTCTGGGAAGGAACCAATCCTCAACGCGCACAGGTGGGCTGCCTTGAGAGATACATTTAACATTCAATTATTACTGCCTACAGACCATATATATCTACATGATCAGAAAAGTTGACAGTGTTTGCCTCCTTTGTGAAAATAAATTGTTGGAAGCTGTAAATATTGCACTCAAAATATTGATCTGTATCGTACAAACAATCACTTTTCTCTTCCTCAACTGCCATTAAAAATGTTTTTTCTTCCTCCAAAGGGCCTCTTCCTCCGCCTCCTCCCTCAGGCCGTAGCATAGGTGGGGGCAGTGTGAACTCATCACCAGCTCCTTCACCTATTGGTAGGCCAGGCCCGGAGCCCCCTCGTGGTGGACCTGGCGGAAGACCTCCCCTCCCTCCGGACAGGCCGGGGGTTGGGGGGGGCCCTCCTCCACCACCTATGGGTAACGGGTTCCAAAACTCTCACCACAACCAGATACAAGGTGAGTAAATCAGATAAGGTATACACTTTATTTATAAGTATTGATAGTTTAATTTGTCAGGAAATAGAGAACAATGAAATCAGCTGGACCATGATTAAGACTGGATCCAACGTACAAGCAGTATATTGAAGTACAAAATAACCCTGTTATTCAGCATAATGGCTGTCTGATATATGAATTCATGTATGCCAGTAGTCACTCTGATGGCAGATAATTCTGTTGCCCTCAGTGTTGTTTTAACCACCGGAGATTTCAATGTGTTCAGCTTTGCAGAGAAACCCGCTGACCTCCCTTCTGTTTTGTTTTGTTTTCTCACTGAACCAAAGAATGATTTGGAGAGCAATGTGAACAAGAAGTGAAAAGAGGTCCTAAATGTCTGACATTGTTAAATTCATCCATCCAATAATTTGTGAATATGGAATGCTTCTAAAAACTGGTGACACCCTGTTTGACAATCAGTACATCAGGTAATGATAAAAGTTTAAAGGAACAATATGTAACTCTGACCCGTAGCGTTTCAAATCGGTACTGTACTGTCGATACTCCAAATTCAAAACATTGGAGAGAGCCGTCCCCCTCGCTCCTCCTCCCTAGAGTCGATGCTCACGAGCGTCGCCATGTCTTAAAACTGCCTACCTTCTCTGATCAAAACAAAAACAAACCATGATGAAGCAGAATTGAAACTTAGAAGGAGGACATACTGGCTGCTGTGTTGTTGACAGAGAAGCCAGCACTTAAACATGGCATGTTTCCTTAATGTCTGATCAAATAGGAAGGTCATGTTGTGATTTAATTCAGTAGATATCTTACATGTTGATCCTTAAAAGTTAATTACACAATATTTTCTTAACACATTCACCCCTTCTCCCTAAATAAATATAGAAAAGTTGTTAATGTCATTCTGAATGGGAACCACACTGACCTCAGTTTGTCTCGTTGAACAGATGAGTGGGAGAGTCGATTCAATTTCCATCCTGTGTCTGATCTTCCGCCGCCTGACCCCTACGTGCAGTTCCAGAAAACCTACCCCAGCAAGATCGGCAAAAATGACGGCAGAGGTCAGTCAGACACTATTAAACGAGTTTACTGATCAAAACAAATTGATGTTAAGTCATCATTAAATGCACTTTATTTAAGTAGATGTTACTCACTACTTCAAATCTTTTTTTTTTTTTTTTTCTATAATGAACCTTATTACATTTTTGAGATGTGCTGTCAGATAGTTGTGTAAAACATGATCTCTGAACTGAATTCAGCTTAAAGTTCAGCTGTACTATGACACAGTGCCACCTGGTGGTGGGAATCTCCTCAGGACAGCGAAGTAAACTGCAAGCTTTTCTTTATTTTTGTCTCTTTTCAGGTTCTGGTAAAAAGGAGAGAGGAGCTCCTCCGCTTCCTCCATTGCCGAGGTGAAGAAAAGTGATCGATAAGCACAACCCCTCTCTGTTTCCCTCTTCCATCTGTCACTGTCGCGCTCGTTGTGCTTGAATCTGTGGAATGTGGTTCATCTCCGGACTGCAGCGTATAGAATGGATCTGAAAGTCGGTTGACAAAGAAAAAGGACAAACTTACACAACACCTCTGAAGCAGCATTCAATGACCTGACCAAAGCCGTTTTATTTTTCTTCTGTGGTACACTATGTCCGGATAAAAAAGGAAAAATGTACTTCTCTAGGTGCAAATATAATGTGTTCTTTTCAGGTTGCATCCATGCTGTCCATGTGACACTGATCATCAAAAAACAGTATTTTGAACTGAACATTTATCCATATTTACTCCTCAAACTACTTTGACATACTTCAATGCTTCCTGCTTGTTGGATTTCATATTTTTCTTGCTAGATGTTATATCTTACCAAACCAGCTGCACTTTTAGTTTAAAAAAAAAACAACAACTAGTATTTTGCAGCCTGTTTACAAAGTTCAGAGTTATGTAAAGCTTGATGAACATAGTCGCAGGATATCAGTGCAGGGCTTCCAAAGGTGTGCTGATAGGCCTTTTTTCTCTCTTTCGGTACACAGTGCTTTCCTTGTGCCTTTGTCTATTCAGGACGGTATTTCCAGGCTGCTCAGAAGAGTAATGGGAATTATCCTAAAGTGCCTTAAATTATTTTTGGTATTTTTTTTTCGATGGTCAGGTTGGATCACCTCTGCTGAAGTAAATGTAGAGTCTCAATGCCAGCATCGTTCAAGCAAACTAAAAATGACCTAAACCTCCTGCCGTGCCTCCGCTTCTTTATCGGCTTCAGTGCAGGTGTTGAATTTGCAGAAGCCACACGTGCCTTCACATTATGGATATTAACGCCTTTGCATTTATATTGCAACCACTGAATGGTACTTTTTATTTGGTTGTAAAATGTGCATTTATTGTTCCTGATTGAGATGTTTTAAAGGACATCGTATGGTGTTATGACAGTATTCAGATTTTGCTGTTAAGTTAAACGCCGCCTCGACTTGTTATGAAGGACCAGTGTCTGTAATTGGTGAAGGAAACAAGTGATACTGAAGGGCTGTATTGTTTTAAGTTATGTTTCTGTAATGTCCAGTATTATGCTTTCCCCAGCGCCACTCTGAATAGTCTTTGTCTCGAGATGTATTATCATGTGCTGGTCATCTTCAAGACAATCATAGGGAAGTTAACATGGATGAATAAATGCTTGAAGGTATTTGCTTTAAATCTGCTTGTATTTGACTTTTTAAAGAGCTTTGATATTCTTGTATAAAGACCTTCACTTTGACTACAGACAAACATGTTGAATTGTAATGTGAGTATCCAAAGGTAGTGATTTATTTTGCATTATCCATTTTTTACATTATCAGATAAGAGATATGCATTGTTAACATGTTTGTGCAATAAAGCTGGACAATACATTGATAGAACAGTGTGTCATATTATAAAAGACTGGCTTTGCTAGCTTTCTTTTTATATCAGAATTCTCCGGAGTTAAAGTGTTACACTTGTCAATAATGTTTCAGGATTGTCTTGATTTTCTCACCATTGTGCAGCTGTACAATCAATTATTATCATCATTATTCTCAGTTCTAACATACAAAAGTGATGGTAAAGTAATACCTCTTTTGAAAATATGCAAAGGTTATTGACTGACTGTTCAACATCTTAGTGTTCACACATTATTAAACTGCCTCATACTTGAGAATTTGAGGGTAGTGGAGATGAATTAGAGCCAGCTAGCTACAGTTTGTTTCAAATGAATGAAATAGGATTTATCTGTTTGTTTTTTACTGAATATGTGTGAACCATAAACTGTAAATGATAATACATATATACTCTTTGCCTATGGTGTGAACATGTGATAAATTCGACCCTTGTCACTGCTCCTTATGTACTATCACATAAATAGTAATAACAAGAACGAAGCTGAAGAAATATCAGAGAAGAATTGACAGGACTGATATGTACACAAGCATGTGGAAAAAATATTTGGGATATGAAAACACTATCACAATAAATTAAAAATAATGTATTTATATGATTCAAGTGTTGACTGAAAACTTTTGGAAAGGAGCAATGTCTCAAAGGCTTTTAAGGTCAAGAAAGGACGATGACATGTTGCTGCTAGGTTCTGTGGTGGCTGAGTGGAGGCATTGGGTTCGAATCCAATGGGGTTTCCACTGTAAAAATCCTGCTCACAGCGGTAAACTTCAGTTTTGATTGATATAATTAAAAACTTAAAAAGACAGAAATTATTGGCTAGTGCATCTGACTTACACCCGGCACTGTGTCACAGATGGCTCTAGGGTTATACCGTTTATTCCATGAAACATGATGCATTAGTGGGAGAGGCTTCTTCTAATTCTCACTAACTATAGGCTTATATAATCGACCCTGCTTCTCAACTCGACGTGTATAAAATACAAATTACAAATTCGTCAGGTTTCATTACTATCCTTGGAATTCCTTTTATGTCCCATTACATTACATTAACACTCGCAGAGATTTTATCATTCCGCTTATCACATGAATGCAGCGCATAGGATGCAGCGTCACGCAGCGCGCTATATCCAATCAGAGCAGGAGGGTAAAGCGTACCTCGGCTGTGATTGGTTGATTCACCTGTCAGCCATTTTTTTTTTTTTTCCCAGGGCGTCACCACGTCGACGCAGCTGTCAGATGCAGGACCAGAGCTTCTCACACAAGCGAACAAAAAAAAACAAAACACGGGCTTTGCGACCTGCAAGACACATGAACTTCGTCCATTTCTGTTTAAAGATGGTTTGAGGAGTAACCGAGGTAAAACATAATTTGTTATTAGATAATTTCATAAATCCGTGTCGGATGGTTGAAGCTTACTTTGACCTCCCATTTAACTAACAGTTCTCTGTTTTTAGCATGCACCTAGCTAACCTTAACCTGGCAATGACAAGGGCTTTGTCATGGAGAACAGAGCTTTACGGGATATGTTTTAGTTTTCTGCCTTGTGTTTTCATAAAAGCAAGCTCCTGAGTGAAGCTGGTTGACTTCACTGTGCCAAGTCAGCTGACGGTATGTTCATGCTCAGAGGCGTAAACAGGGTCCCTGATCCCGTTACTTCAGACCCTCATACTCTTTTACATCACCACAATCCACATTGGTGTTGATTGAGTTTACACCAGCGGGAAGACATTGATATTCTGTATAAAATGACTTCACACTTCTACCTAACCTCTTCTCACTGAATACCTGTCACTCAGTGTTTTCCATCCTTGCCTTGCTCCAGAGATAGTCCCCAGCATCTCTTCATCACTCTGATCTCATCTTATCATCACCATGGAGACTGCCAACAACTACGTGCTGATCCACGGGAAAAACATATCCCACAATACCCTTGGAGGCTCTGCTGCCGTGCCCCACATGTCCATCGACAAGCTCTTCCCAGCTCTGCTTGAGTGCTTTGGCATCATATTGTGTGGCTACATAGCTGGCAGGTAGGCATCTGCAAAAACAGTCCAAGAGGAAAAAAAAAAAAAAAAAAAAGAATTGAGGGTTTTATCTGTACCTGAGAATGCTCAGCGAGGCTTTGATTGACCCTCAAAAATGACATTATTCTGCCTACAGGGCAGATATCATCACAGAGAGCCAGGCGAAGGGTTTGGGGAACTTTGTGTCTAAGTTTGCTCTTCCAGCGCTGCTCTTTAAAAACATGGTGCTGCTGGACTTTGGAGATGTGATCTGGGCATTTCTCTGGAGTGTGCTGGTCGCCAAGGTCGGTGTCTTTGCATCTCTTTCACAAATGTGCTTGTTAATATTTAACAGAAAGTGCAGAACACTCTCTGAAATCATGTCATGTGGACATGTGATAACAATTCAACAAGACCTGGCGTTGTCGCCCCTCCTGTGTGTAGGTGACAGTGTTTGTGCTGGTGTGTGTGCTGACTCTGATGGTGGCCAGTCCAGACAACAGATACAGCAAAGCTGGTCTGTATGCCATCTTTGCTACGCAGAGCAATGACTTTGCCTTAGGATACCCTATAGGTGAGGCTGATACAAAATCCCGACGTAGACTTCCATACAAATTGTCAGTTAAGAAAAAACACTTTATTTAATACACAAATATATGCGTCTCTCTCTTTCTCTCTGCCCTGTTCTTCCAGTTGATGCTTTGTATCGGAGCACATACCCAGAGTACCTCCAGTACATCTATCTTGTCGCCCCCGTGTCCCTCATGATCCTCAATCCCATCGGCTTTGCTCTTTGTGAGGTGCAGAAGTGGAGGCAGGCCAGCCATTCACATCACAGCACTGTTGGCATTGTGGGAGTTGTCGTCCTACAGGTGAGCTACATACAGGCTTTTTCAAAGTAAATTACACATTGTTGTGAATGTAATACAACCTCACATTCTAAGGGTTTGCAGTCATTTTTATGACTAACTTGAAGATATCAACTGCTGGGTGTGATGATTTTTTTTTTAATCCACCACACTTTCTGTCTCCTCTGCAGGTGCTGAAGAACCCAGTCGTATTCATGGTGATAGTGGGCATCATAGCCCACTTTGCCCTGGCCCAGCAGATCCCTGCTGTGCTATCTGAGTTCATAGATGGCCTGGCTAACTCTTTTGGAGGCGCAGCCTTGTTTTATCTCGGCCTATCTATGGTAAGTTTGTTTATGTTGAATCCTTTGTACTTATTCTACGAGTCTAATTTTCTACCGATATGAACCACAAGTATCTGAAGTGTCATCATCATTGTGAAGTGATATCTCTGTCTCTGTGGCAGGTTGGCCAACTTAAGAAACTAACCAGAGACACAGGAGTGGCCCTGATTCTCCTCATCACAGCCAAACTGTGAGTCACAGTGGGATGATGTATGTGTGAGAAAATTATGGGATGGCCTGTAATACTGTATATGCTGTGTATTACACTACAGTATATCTAACTTGTTTTATATTCTTTTTTTTCTTACTATATTAAGGTACAGTACATCGATTAAGAGGGGTTTTATTAAAACGCTTTTATGCAGTACAGTCCGTCACTACCAAGGAGGCTTAAAAAAAAAAAAAAGGATTTAAGCAACCCCTCTGTTATAAAACCTCAGATTAATCAAAGCATTATAAGCTTCTAGAAACGTTTTCATTGCATTGCTGTTGTATTATATTTTTGGACTGATATGTACGAATCTTACCATAATAACCTGTAAAAAAAACAGTTATCAAGCATGGTATTCATTGCATGGACAATTCCATAGAACAAATTGAATAATTGGTGAAGCTATCAGTGTTTTGTACAAAAATGTTTTGAATCTTAAACTAAAGCACTTAAACAACATTATTTTTGATGCAGTTTAATGGTTTATTCTGTGTCCGCCTCCAGCCTGGTGATGCCTCTGGTCTGTAAAGACATGGTTGATATTCTGGATGTCGGAGTGAACAGCACGAGCGCCAACCACACCAGTCTGTCTAACTTTGCTTTCCTATATGGAGTCTTCCCGACTGCTCCGAGTGTGGCCATCTACGCTGCCCACTACAACATGGAGCTAGAAGTGGTGAGTGCTTTTGATATGGTACTGTCCCTTTTAATCAGCAATTTTTGAAAATGGCTTTCTTACAATGTGAACAAACAAAGATGCATGGGCTAGCAGTAAGCTTTTTTTGTTTGTTATTGGGACATAAAACAATAACACCCCCCCTCATATGATTTAACAGACGTAGGACTGGGTTCGCAGCATATATCCAAGTCCCTTCTTTTTTTCTTTTTTTTTTCTACCTCCCCTTTGCATGTGATATATAAAATGTGATCCCAATCCTGCTTTAAAGTAACAAAAAAAATTACTGAAGGTTTGAACCAGATCAAAGTCAAAACTGGATGATGTGATCTGAACAACTGGGCCCTGGTCAGGTCACATGTGAAAAGTAAGCTATAAAAGAATCTCACACAGACATGCAAATACAAAAACTGTGACATTTTTTTAATGCCTTGCCAGAAATCCACGTTAAACTCTTCAAACTGTATCAATAGTTTGACACCATGACACGGCCTGGTTACATTCCTCTCCTGCAGTTACATGTAATGTTAGAAAGGAAAAGCATGGACATGCTACATGGAAACCACAACCAAGCCTGTGATTTTTCCATTTATAATGTCCACATTCTCATTCAGTTTTTAGTGTCAGTTCCAGCACACAATATATTTTAAAGAAATGCACCAAAAATACTTTTCACTTTCATTTGACCTCTGTTTTATCTCATGCCTTGTGTTTTAAAATGTCCTTTTTCTTTTCTTACAGGTAACATCCGGGATGGTCATCAGTACGTTTCTGTCTGCACCCATCATGTATGTCTCAGCCTGGTTATTAACAATCCCCCTGATGGACCCGACCCCCCTGGTGACAGAACTTGAAAACGTCAGCTTCAACATCAGCATTGTCAGCCTGTTAGCAATGGTAAGTTTATATCTTTTTGAATTTCCCCAGTGATTCCATTTATCATGAAGGTAAACTCAATAACTGTTCCCAAAAACTGAATTATTATGAACACACAGGAGAGTAAAATAAATGTGTGATAAAGTGTCTTGTTTCTTCTCTCAGGTGTGGACCATAGTGGTGATGTTGCTCAGCAGAAAATTCAACAGACTTCCGCACCTCTTTTCTTTGAATCTTTTCTTGGCTCAGGTCAGTCTCCAGTCACAGCGGAAGAGATTCAAAGTTTGAAACAGCTTGAGGTGTCATGAGGAGCATGTGCTTCTCCAGTAATGTTTAGTGTGAATGATATTTGGAGTTCATTTTTTTCTCAAGAATTGTAACACCTCACATTCACGTTTTCTTTGCCTTCCTAACCTGCAGTACTATCTTTGCTCTAGTTCTTGGTGTGTGTCAGTATGATCCTGTGGAACGTCTTAGTGAAACAAGAGGGCAATTTGATCGGCAGAATTATCACCTTCACGCTGCTCTATGGCTCTCTGTACAGCACCTACATCTGGACGGGTCAGTTACCATCAATTAGACAACATTTGACTCAAAAATGAATTGTTGTGTGGTGTGTGCAACTACTGACTGAAAATAAGCTTTGTTCTGTTGTTCAGGTTTGATCCCTCTGTGTCTGGCTCTGACTGACAGAGATGATCTGCTGAGACTCCGACCTGGAGTATTCATGGTTTTGGGTTGGGGGTAGGTCAGCATGCGGGAACACCTCAGAACATTCTCTGAAACCTTATGAAGTATTTGTTGTTGTAATAATTACATTGAGTAATTATTACTCTGTGTGTGTGTGTGTGTGTGTGTGTGTGTGTAGGGTTCCCTTCCTTATGGTCGGAAGCCTTCTAATATTTGGGGAAAGGACTGAGACCATCGATTCTGCCTTTTTCTATGGCAGGGCACAGGTTAGACAAATGTTTGATTCAATTGCATCACTTTTTTTTTTCTTCACAAAGTTTATTTTATGTATTATATTTAAAAAGAAAAGTAAAGTCTCCTGTCATTGCTCTGCTCTAATCGGTTTATTTCTTATCAAAATCTATGAAGAAGATCTGTAGATATATAATAATTAAACATAAAAAAAAACCTTGCAATCATATACGATCAGAATCCTCATTAAGTAGTCCTGGAAGTTCTGTTCATTTTTGCGTGTCTCCCTACAGATCATTAGCACGGCAGTGGTGCTTGCAGTCAGCCTGGGGCTCGGTGCAATATCTCTGATGGGCCTCAGCCAGGGAGACAGGGAGCAGAGAGGCTATGAGGCCCTGAGCAGAGCTGCTGTAACAGGCAATAATGAGCTGAGGCCCCCTGGTGGCACAGATGACTCGCAACAACCACAACAACGGCTGACAGCAAATTCGCCTGCCTGCAGCATCAACTCAGGTGACTCCAGTCTGTGCTTAAACCCTGTTGTAATATACTGTGGGCTTGGATTTTTAAGCAGCCCTCTGTCTGCTGCGCTTTCTGCTTACCTTTACCCCTCTGTTGTGATACCAGACCACAACGGTTTCTCTCCTCTCCAGTCCTTACCGGATATGATTGCAAGCACGCAGAGGGAGCACCCTAACAGCACAGGTAACAAACGCAAATATGATACCTTCCAATTTGAGTTATTTCTATTGTGTGACCTGCTATTCAACTGTAATGTATCGATATCAATCTAGCTAATGGAGAAACTATAGCAAGGCACTGACAATGGCCTGCTTCTTAGATATGAATTATCTATATTTATTTTACACAATTATACTTTATGTGGCAGCGCGTCTCCACTGTGAGTACTGGTATGTATTTCTGTGTTGTTAAAAGTAGGAAAAACAAAGTCAGTTGAAACATATTAACTGTGTTAAAAGCTTTGCAGTGATTTAAAACAGAATGAATATATCATTGATTTAACGTCAATCAGAGTGGAGTTGATCAACGTTGTGTTTTTATTTCAAGGCCACAGTGGGGCGCTGTTAGACGGGCAGACACTGGGCTCTACCACCTCTGAGCAGCCGCTGGACCTGCCGCCACCCGGGCTTCAACCCACTGACGATAAACAGACAGTCAGACACGTTCTGCTCTGTCTGCTCCTCAGTGTCAGTCTGCTGGCGGTGAGAGTTGAATGCTCGTTAAGTGTGCCCGTGTGTTTTTCTGTATGTCTCTGTGCAAGTCTGAATGTGATCAGCAAATTAGCAGGAGGGGGAAAAAGGAGAAGGCACACATTGACACTCTTCACAGACGAGATGCTGATGAGCCTGATGAAAGGAAAGTGTCACAGGCACTTTCCACAGTTTGGTGGGGCTGTGCGTCTCTGTCAATAACAACAGACTCCATGAGAACAACGTGGTGAAACTGCTGATAATACACATCATTGTTATTATCACCTAGATTTTTGCCCATGACAAAAATAATAGCACACTCATAGCTTTATTATGACAATTGTCCTGATGTCTGATTGGTCACTGCTGTGTCGTCGTGTTTGTAGAACCTGTCCAGCTGTCTATGGTGGCTGTTCAACAAAGATCCTGGAAGACTTTACCTTGAACTCCAGTTCTTCTGTGCTGTGGCCAATTATGGACAGGTAACCTCATGCACACGTGTATAAAACAAAACTTGTGTTCAGCAGTAACTACAACAGGATGTAATGAATAATGTTTTTATGGGCGCAGGGTTTCCTGTCATTTGGCATCTTTGGTCTGGACAGACACCTTATCCTGCTGCCCTTTAAAAAGAGGTGAGAGTTGTTGACAGTTGGTGCATTGTCTGACTTGTCTGTACATTAAGGTTTCTGGATCGACAGAACAAGAATTGTCTTTATGCTTGGGGGGGGGGTCCTGTTTCAGGTTTTTGGGCCTGTGGCAGGGCAGGGACGTCGATGATTTAAGTCCTTCAAGTGTACCAGAGGAGGTCAGACTCACCTGTACCCAGTTTGTCCGCTACCACAAAGATCAATGTGTACAAGACATTGTGCACACTCGCAGGTACAAGTACTACTCTGTGTGTGAGCATTTACATGTGTCATACAGCATGTTTCGTCCTCTCTCTGAAAGGAACATGTTCATATGTTCAGATTCCCTCCATATTTACAGCTTGTTTTAATTTTCTATATGGGGGGGGAGGGGAATACACATCATGTAAGCCTGTGGAAGGCAAATAACAATGTACATTTGTACTTTGTTTTGTCTTTATAATGGTTGGTATTTCCCCTCAGACTTTCCTATAATTTCCTCTACATCCTCTTTGCATTTATCTCTGATTAACCGTTCTGCTGCAATAACCGATGTTCTCCAAAAGTGATTATTTTTCTTCAAATAAATTCATTTTGAGCCATTTAAAGGTTTTCTATATGTTTAGCTGTATGTTTCGTCATTGTTTGTCGAACATGATGAGGATTAGGATTATAAGTGTTTGACCTAAATTTGAACCTGGTCAGTGTTATGCAGGATGTAGTAAAAGTCATGAACCAGTAGGAGAAAAAAAGAAAATAAGCTAACCTAAAGAGTTAATTTTCCACTTGTCCACTTTTTAACAGTTAGCAGATTGAGCCAAAATGATGTTACTGGTGTTGGACATAAAATGTAGCCACTGTACTACCTAACTCTACAACAAATGTCTCCTAAAACCTTACTAACTTTGAGTCTTTTTTTAGGATTCTTTAATGCTTTCCTTTTCTTTTACACTCTTTCTTTCCTCTTTCTCCTTTTGAATTCCTCGTCCTCTCCTTCCTCCACGATGCTTCCCTTTGCCCGTCCTTTCCCTCTTTTTTCCTTTATCATCCCCTAGTGGCTCAGGGGAGAGTGTGAGCGCTTCCACAGGTGAATCCTTCCTCTGATAATAACAGGTTTGGAGGAGGACTGGAGGAGGAGGAGGAGGAGGAGGAGGAGGAGGAGGAGGCTTTGAGACATTCCCCATCAAATCAGCCCCAGCACTTTGACCCGCATCAGGATCCTCAGGAGAAACTAAACCTCGAGCCGCAGAATCTGCACCAAAATCAAGTTCCAGCTGAATCCTGCAGCCAGTATTCCCTTTCATCTGGATCCAAGCTTGATCCTGACAGTGACCACAAAGCTCAGGTCCCGGCTAATCCCCACCCACACCAGCATGGTCTAGCTTCAAGCTCAACCCATCTCCAGCAGCATCCCCAGTCCTGCTCGGAAAGCGTGTTTCGGGGAAGTGACTTGGTGGACTGGCTGACAGAGCGGGGCTTGTGCGCTGGGCGAACCGACGCCAAACTGTATTGTGTTCGACTTCAACAGGGAAGAGTCATTGCCCACATAGGAGGTCAGGGCAGTTTCAGGGATGATCCCACTGCGCTGTACATCTTCACATAGGGAGGAGAAAGGGGAGGGGAGGTCCAATGACATTTAAGAGGAATTGAGATGGAGGTACAAAGCTGCAACCACCATGACCCAGTGTCAAAACCAAAGCAGAAGTGCCTTATGGTGCAGTTTCTTCAACGACCACCAGATACTGGTTAGGTCATGGCTAAGTGAGTCATAACTAGCCTGATAAAAGTAGTCTGTCCTGGTTGAATCAGTGGTTTTCAGGTTGATATTCAGTGGTGTATTCGTAGAAGCTGCTTCCTTGTCAAAGCGGTTGTTGAGACAGTTGAGAAAGAATAAGTGGAGATGAAGAAGAAAGAAGCTCTCCCCTCTCCTGACTCTGGACTAAATCTTCACTTCTGTTTACTCTTTAATCAAACATGGTCTCACTGCTCAGAACTGAGCTTGCTTTTATATCAGCTGTATGATTTTAAACTTCCTCTTTTCTGGATACCTGTTAGCCAGTCAACTCCTTAATGAGGATACACATCTTCAATGTGTGAAGGACAATTAAGTTGCCATTCATCAGCCTGTAGTCGCCAAATATTGTTTTATTTTGTGTGACATTGCGCTAAAATGTATCCATAAGCCTTGAGAGCTGCTCACTGAAAGCCAAGATCATCTTGAATCCGCCCGATATTTCAGCATTGGATATTTTTGCACGGTGTATTTTTGTAACCACTCTGGGCCATGATGAAAAAACTTGCATGACTCAAAGCAGATGAGACTTCTACTCAGCACTGAACCGTTTGCACTGAGAGAATAATAACATTCTTCACAGGCAACACACTGGATTTCTGTCTTCTGATGATGCTGCGGAAGATATTTGTTAGCTTTGCATCGTGTTATTGTTTTGCTGCTGTAATCCTGGAACTCTTGGCTTAAGCCTGATTTTTTTTTTCCCAAGTCACTAATTGGCTTTATTCAGCAAGCAGAGAAGCCTTTACCGCCAAATCTGGCAGAAGTTTGATTAAAAAAGCGTAGTCATAGCTACACCTAAACTTCAAGTTTTTCTTGTTTAGGAAGCACTAATACATTTTTTGTACACCAGATTCTTAATTCTAGCATTTTTTTGGGTGACCAATTCAAAAGACACTTGTTGAATTAAGCTTGTTTGAACCTTCAGAACATAAAACAGCACAAGAATCCTTTATGTCAAACACCTGTCTGCTGAAAAGCTGATGTTACATTTGTGCTACTAGGTAACACTGATAAAGTCATGATTACTGTCCTAAGCTCTGCCAATACTTTCCTGAACTCAGAACTGACGTATAAGGATAAAGCTTATGAAGGCTGTAGGTCTAACCAATATGTTTACAGATTGTTCAGCTCACACTGAGCGACTGGCAGCACTCACTACACTACACATATTGTTTGCCTGTTAAATTGCTGCTTTTTATTGTTTTTGTAACTATTAAGTTTAATGTGTGTAAGCAGGCCTGTGTGAAATGTGACAAATGTTACTGGCTTTATTTCCATAACACTCAAAGAAGTTCTTCACCATCATTTGAGCCCTAAAGGATTCGATTAAAAAAAAAAAAAAGAATTTTCTTTATCACAAGCCTGTCACTAATTTTACATGTGCAAATTTGTCTGTCTTCCAACAACTAACGCCACGTTTAGTTCATGTGATTCACGTCAGGTTGTTAAATTGACAGAGTTGTTTTAATGAGATTAGTGCCTGCCTGTGCCAATGTGAAGGTGTGTGTGTGTGTGTGTGTGCATGAAGAAAAGTGTCTTTGAGTTCTTCGTGTGGTGTGTGTTTTTAAGTGTTGTAAAGCGCTGAGAGAGAACAAGAGGGATTTGAATATGAGTTACTGTGTGCTGTTGTTTCACACGTTCAGTGTTACTTTGGACGTCTTGTTGCTGTAAATCAATCAGGGTCAATGACTGTGTGACCATGACAAAGGCACAAATAAACTACTGTTTGCATCCTACACATGTGTAATTCAATCATAAAAAAATAATCCGGTAAAAGCAAAGGTCAGCAGAAATCATAAATTTATCCCAGTTATACAAATTTGACAGAAAAGCAAACATTGTTCACAACATAATGGATAACACCATGACAGGAGTATTTTTATCTTTTTACTTAGTATTTTTTTTGCATCTGGTAAAAAAAATAAAATCTTCCTGTCACTTAAACAAAGCCCCTCATTGTTTTATTAAGACTTCCTGTGCAGCCTTTTGCACGTTGCTGTCCGA
This sequence comes from Labrus bergylta, assembly GCF_963930695.1. Classification (NCBI taxonomy): domain Eukaryota; kingdom Metazoa; phylum Chordata; class Actinopteri; order Labriformes; family Labridae; genus Labrus; species Labrus bergylta. The sequence continues at coordinate 15,097,398 of NC_089204.1, read as the reverse complement.
CCTTCATGACCCTCCGTATCATTGTTTTCACTGTTTGTGTCAAGAGCTGCTACACTCACACATAAAACGTGACTCCACTCTGTGACTGTGAGAATCCTCAACTGTACTGTTCAGCTATAATAATAAAGGATTGAAAGTCCTAAATACAACAAACAGATCATCTTAAAATGATGATGAGCCTTTAAACTCTACATAATAAAAGTGTCTATAAAAACCTTTGTTTCGTCAATCGACAACCATCCTGAATGTGGAGCGAACTCGTGTTATTTTTTTTTAAATCAGGAGGTACAGTTTAAAACTCGTCTCTCTATATAAAAAATATCTGTTCTGCTAAACACTCACTTAAAAAAATGTTAAACTCCAAACAAGTTAACTTCAACAATGACTCAGTTTAACTGAAAGCAAAAGACACAGTGCAACAGCACTCCCAGTAAAAGGCCTCGTAATAACAAGAGTAAAAGACGCCATCTTCTCATGATTGTATCAAAATAAAAGATTTCAATTGCAGAGTAACTTGAAGGCAGAGTTGGTAATTTTCTCCAGATTCATATAAGATTTTGGTTGAAATTCTCTTTAGGTCTTGACAGACATTAATAACTCATACTCTGAAAAAGGAATGAGGAAAATCCGTCATTTGTAGGCGTTGTTAGCATGTGAAAACTTTGACCAATGTCTGCCACGAGGTGCCAATCTGCACTAGCCCTCGCTCAAAGCGCGTTAACGATGACGGAGTTTACACTGTGAGTTTGTCTTTGGCCATTGTGAGTAGTCAATAGCCTTTTTTCTTGACATGTATTGTAGTAAAGTTTAGCGTTTACATCCCGCTCTTCTGGAGCAACGCCGCTCATGCATGTAAGTGAGGGGCGTGGCTTTTGAGGGAGCACAGAGGGGAGGGGTGGGTGTACTAGACGGAGCACTGAGGGAATGCTACTTTCAAAATCATGCGAGTTTTCGAAAATGACCAACCCTGCCTTTAATCACAGTTTAAGTATCTCTAAAAGTCTGTTACAACAGTGTGCTCTATCTCTCTCTTTGTTGAGCCCATCATTAGAAGATCTTCACAGAGCTGCAGTAAACCCCTCTGTGACGCAGCCTCCGCTACATTAAGACACATGTTCAAGTGCTTTAGGAAAAGACGGATTCACACTCAAAACTTTAAAGAGTAACAATGTGCTTAAAAAAACTCCATGTCGATCCTGAAAAAGTATTGGCAGCAAACAGAGTTAGTGAGTAAACATTAATACAGATTGAAACATGATTGTCTTTGTGGTTAGTTGTCTGTTCTCTTGAAACCGCAGCAGACTAAAATCAACCAAGAACATGGAGGACATCTAGTGTGTTTGAGCCACCACTGGTTTCTTCACAGCGGGGGGTCTAGTGGGACAAAATTGCTTTCAAAGCTCTGGTGATAACTTGACAAAGTGGCAGCACACTGGAAAGAGGGTCAGATTTACAACTGACGTTATGTTGAAACGCAGATCATCAAAGTGCACAATTAAACGCTGTCAACTTTCAGCCTGTGGCGAGCCCTGGGATGGAAACTGACTGTATGGCAGCAGTACGCTGACTGATTCACTGAGATCACAGCGATCATGTCTGTAAAAACAGTATTACATTTCCCCAATATGGAAATGACTGTTTGAAAGTTACAATTAGGCTTGAAGATCAAAAAATAAATTAACAGAATACTCGTGTTTAAGGGTCCTTTCTCAGTGCTAGCACCTCTAAAGTGTCATTTCAAGACGACCAAGGTGATTTAACACCATTTATTATTACAGTATTGCCTTCAGAATTTCAACTACCGAGCATTTTGTAGAGAATCCATTCAGCTTCAAATGTTAAGACCTTATTTCATTGTAAATCCAAGGGTCTTTAGGGCCCTCTCAGAAGATCTCCCTGAAACTCTGTACCTGTGTGATAACGTTCGAAGTGGGAAACATAGACTCTCTAAGGTTGGTGTCAAGTTGCCTTAACACACTTACAAACGTTCAGAACAGATCACACTTATACTTCATCCCTCAAGAGGCTCTAGGGGACAAATGGCCACATGTCTACCATTGGACGAGCCCAAACCACATGACTCCTCTATCATGCCACAATCATTGTCTTTTCCGGTCCCGCTTGACATCAGCCTGCATGGGTCCATTACTGTCAATGCCGTCCACCTTGAGGTGAGCTTTGCTGAAGTGTTTGATCAGCGCTCCGGGTAGGAGAGCCATGAGGGCGATGGCCAGGAGCTGGGCCAGTGTCCCCCAGGAGAAGATATCATCCAGAGAGGAGATCTCAGAGAGCATGGAGCCCGTACGGACACAGATGAAGTTGTAGGGGATCAAACCTGAAGAGAGAAGTTAAACAGCTAAGTTATCAGGCTCTTTGGCTGATAGTGTTGTATGTGTGTGTGTGTGTGTGTGTGTGTGTGTGTGTGTGTGTGTGTTTTAAATGGGTGTGTGTGTTGTCTCACCTATCAACACAGAGAAGAAGAAAATAGGCATGGGGATGTTGAGGACAGGACAAGTGATGTTAAGGAACCAGTTAGGTGTCATGGGGAAGAAACGAAGGAAAAGCAGGAAGAAGAACAAACTGCTACGATTTTCCTCTACCTGACAGGGGGAGGAAAGAGGGACGATAACAAAAGGGCAAACGTGGAAGGAAGACAAAAGCAGAAAAAAATCCTAACAAGTTTGTTTTTTGTTCATGCAAATATAGAGATGCTGACACGACAGCATGAAGCTACAGTACTTACACTGCTTTAAAAACTGAGGGAAGATTTGGTTTTAATAGCGATAATTGCTTGTTGGTTTCATTTTTTTGTTTGTTGTTGTTTCTGAAAGTCATTCTTAATTGATTGTCAGAAGTCATAAACATCAAGAGGTAAGATTTTTCAAGAGAAAGAGATAAAAGGCTCAGATGTTAAGTTAGTTAATAACAGAAAAGAAAGGGCTAAAGAAAGATGACATTTTTAAGTGGCTTTGAAGAATTATGCTTAAGTTCTATAAAGCTAAAAGCCACAGCCTGCCGCTCTGCTGGCACTGGTGTACAATATCAGTCATATTTACCCAAAAGAGATGTCTACCGTACCTTCCTCTGCAGCAGGGCCACCTTCTCAGGGAAGACTTGAACCACGTGCTGCTTCCCAAAAGCCGAGGAGAGCAGGAAGCAGAGTGTGGAGCCTGAAGTGCTGAGCATGCAGGCCAACACCAAACCCTCCCAAGGGCCAAATGTTGCACCAGCCAACATGTTCTGAAGGAGGGATGATCGAACAATGGAAGAAGGATTTGTTCACAGAGCTTTGATGTTAAAAGTTAATCAGGCCATTAACTTCTTCTATGATTGCCAAAGTTAGTTTCGGAGTTCCACAAGTTTCTGTCCTTGGACCGATTCTATTTACCTCATATATGGATACTTTAGACATAAAACACCTTAATTTCATCATAGGTGTTAAAGAAATGCATGTTTGGTGAGTCTCTCTCTGCGATAGCGTCACAGACTAAATAAGAAGATTGAACTAAATCTAAGATTCGCTGTGAGTTCAGAGCTGCTGCAGCTATGCGCTACCATCTTGCTATGAAAAAACATTTCCTCCTCTAATTGGAAAGTAATGTATGTATAATACTATTTTAAAACGTCCTTTTTTTGCTGATGACAATCAATATGAATGAAGCTAGCCTGCTTTAAAGACATAAAGAATTGAGTGACCAGTAGTTTGTTAGTTTCAGTAATTAGTTTCAGTAAGATCTTCAACCAGTCAAGTTGCCTTTGGATCAAGCTTTGAAGTTAGTTTCAGTGATTTGCTGAGGTTACTGTGCTTTGCTCAAAACACCTCAGAGACACTTTATCTAATGCTACCTGGCTGCCCTAGATGGCATCATCTTAGCATCCATCACACATTGGGTATTTGACTCATGAGGGTCATGAAGACATCTTTGTTGAGATTTGGTACAAAATAAAAATGTGCTGGATTGATTCATAATGTCTCACCAGGAAGGAGGAGCCAGGGATGGCGAAGGACTGTTTGTAGAGGTAGGCACTGCAGAACAGCAGCAGCACGTAGCCATGATGCTCTCTTTTGTAAAATTTGAGCATCTCAGCGAGCTCTCGCAGCTCATCCAGGTCAGAAGGGAACTTCAACCTACATGGTAAGACACATTATGATGTTGATGAGTCAAATAAGAATAAACCAGTTTAATGTTGTGCCAGAAAGAGCCCAACAAGTTATGCAACATATTGAACAGAGTGTAACTAATTATAAAAAACAGGGAAGTGAATTATCCAGGCATTTTCAAATTGATTCTCTATAAATTATGGAGCAACATGAACTTAATCCATTCACCTTTTTTAAATGAGTGAGGCAGATGAAACTCATCTAAGCATCTTAAGTTGTAAGAGAAACATTTATTATTTTTAATTTGCATGAAACAAATAGATTTCATAAAAAAAACGACAACATTGCAGCAACATTGTGTGTTTCTGTGTGTTGATGTGCCAGTGTGTGTATGTGTGTTTGTCAGTGGGACGGTAACGTGATACATTTGATACAGAGACAGAAATAGCGTCACTGCCTGCAGACTTGAGCAGAGGGTAGGAAGACGGTTCCAAACAAACACACACACACACACACACACACACACACACACACACACACACACACACACACACACACACACACACACACACACACACACACACACACACACACACACCCCCCCAGAAACTCAAGATGCTGACTTTCATAACCACCTGCTGGACGTTCAGTATTGCTTCTTCCTATTGGCCAGTGGACATACATTCTGTTCATCCATTGGTCAGCAGGTTGATGATGCTTTAAGTGCTAGGATATGTACTAGCATGAATGTATGTACAGTATTTACGGAGGGAAATGTGTCATCGTGGCAATTTTAATTTTGCTTACACATAACCCCAAGAGAAACACCCTGCACACACACACACACACACACACACACACACACATGCACGTACGCACACACGCAAGCACACACACACACACACAAACGCACACTCACACAAAGACACACACACTCACACACACAACAGTGTTTATATAAAGGGAAAAAAACCCCAAGGAGAAGGGGGTTTCATCTATGAAGTCACTTAATAGCAACTAATAGAACTGCCATGGGGCTGTGTGGTATCAGGTTAACTGTTGAGAAAACTCTTTTAGCAACTTGAAAACTGTGAAATCGTAACGCACAGCAAATGAACATTTTCCATCCTCACTGTTTGAGATGTCCAACCAGCTGTCCAAAACATATTTGATTTACATATATGATATCAAACTGAGAAAAGCAGCAAATCCTCACATTTAAAATGCTGGAGTATTGATAAAGTGCTTAAAGGATTAACTGGTTATTTGTCTGACAACAAAATAATCATTTTAGCTCTGAAAGAAGCCTGAAATTACTTGCAGATATTTCATTATTTAGGGGCATTTTGGGTCTACTCGGTGACATTAAATAATATTAACATGTTTTCAAAATAACCTAAATGAATTATGTGTAACATTTCCTACTCTTTAAGCGAGTAGACATAGGTTATCTATTTTGGTGATTTGTGTACTTACTCTGTCTCTAATATTGATGATGTTTACACAGACCAATTCAGAATGTTCTTTACGTTAGCAGAGACTATCTCGGCCTCACCTGTTTCCTACAGGGCCATTAGATGATACATCAGAGAGTGAGGAGGGAGTTTTGCTTACTGTAAATGTTTGTGAAAGTTACCTGGTGGTATGTCATTTAGATCAATGATTCTCAACTGGTGGGGCGGGAACCAACATCGGGTTGCAGAGCTGTTTTCAGTGGGTCGCAAATTTTGTGGTGTCAAAAAGTCTACGAGGTATATTTTTTGTTCCGTCACAAGTTTTTCCCGTCTGAGGCCAAAAGTGCACAATTTTTTATAAAATAAATGTCATTGGTTGAAAGATACAAGAGGTTTGGGTCGTGATTCTTCATTAAGGAGTCGGTGGTGGGTCCTGAGGCCAGACCAGTTGGGAACAACAGACTTAGATTGATGATGTAATATGAATAACTTTGACAAAAAGTCACATTTATTAACCTTGTCTGAGAAGATGAGAGATTTTACATCAAAAATGGTGGCTGTTTAGGAATGAAGACAACTCTTATCATCCAATGCTAATCCATGATGTCATTAAATAAATCTATTGTTTGTGTTTGTGCTGACAGAAATCCCACACTGTGTCTTTAATGCTTTTAGTTCATACTAGCAGTTGTTTTTAAAGAGTGTTTACCACAGAAGGGAGACTGGAAAAGGTTCATCCCTGGACTTTTCAGCTACAACAAAACATGAAAGAATGTTGTGCAAGGAGTTACACGTTTTTAGCATTGTGATCGTGGCATTACTGTGTTTGTAATGAGGCTCCCATCTGAACTAACGGATAATTAAGCCAATATGATGCTTTTAGAATTGTGTAAATCAGTGTATTCTAGTGATGAAAGATACAACAGAAAACTCAAAGTACTTGGTCTTTTTTGATTCTCAGTTTTCTTTGTTTTGTTTTTTTAAATCCAAAACAAACAAAAAACAAGAATTTCCATTTTTTAGACACTTCAAATCCAATTTTTTATGTGTATTTTTAAATGTGTCCCAAAGGGATGGAGTGCAGTTTTTATTAGCTTTTTAAAATAGAATCTGTAGCTTTTGATAGTTGGACTGCATGAGTTTTGTAAAAAAAGTTTAATCTAAAGGCAAAACTTTTTTACCTCAGCCCATGTGCAAAAGACTTGATAAGTAACACTATGATATGAGTAATATCAGTTTAGTGGGTGCAAACACACACACACACACACACACACACACACACACACACACACACACACACACACACACACACACACACACACACACACACACACTGCTCTTGGCCTCAGAGCGTCTTGGTCGGCGTTATTCTATCATCCCTGGACATCCTTACACATGGCCGTCTGGCACATTGCAACATACCACTTACGCGACTCACAGACTCACACAAACTCACACAGACTCACACAAGAACACACTTGGACGTGCACACACTCATTTTTAGAAGTTATGTTACCCATTCAAGCTGTAAAGCAGACTGGTATTATTCATGTCTTCATTCTATCCCTTTCATATACTCTCTCTGTAGAAAACATACTCCGGCATTAACATGGAAAAAGAAAGGTAAATATTGAAGGGTCACATGACCTTTGGCTGCCATTCTTGAGGGATGGGATCAGGAGGTTAATAAGAGGGATCACAACCACTCAGTATCTTCTTCCCATATATTCTGACCTTTTTCGACTGTCCTCTTATTTTGTTTCTTTTAGGGATTAAGGATGTTCCAAATGAAACCAGGGAGGGAGAATAGCTCATGTATTTGTGTCATACACAGACATTCATTTATTTATTAATGCATTCATTTATTGAAGTGGTTTCACAAGCCAAACAGATTGGAAACCCATCATTTAGGACATGCAAGGGAATAGAGATAAGGGGAACACAAGAGACTTGGGGGAAAGTTTCACTATTTTGGCTGAGTGCAATTGTTACAGCCATTTGGGAATATCCACCATGCAGATAAACCCCATCAAAAACATATCATTTACCATTGGATTATATTAATAGTATACATTTGTATCACTTTAATGGAGTTTATATAATTTTGGGCATAACCTCAAGAGACTTTTGTTATTAATGTGTTATGAATTATGTTTTAAGTAAAAACTACAGTTTAAAATGTAGAAGTCAATCAAGTATCTCTTAATGAGAAGTAGGCTGAAGCAATAGGCTTCTTTGTTTTATAAGCTCTTCTTCCCCCACTGCTTTCTGCATCAAAGACTTGATAATAAAGTGAAATCTACTTCAACCTACTTTGACCATTTATATCCCAGTTTATTGATTATGCTATCATCTATGCCCCCTGTAAATCTAATTTCTAGCCAACCTTGAGCTACTTTAATTGATTTGTGAGAGCTTAGTTTGCTCTCACTGTGTATTCACTCATCTCCTGGATTAATGTAGGAATTAATCTAATGTTCAGGATTTCTTTATTCGTTGTAAAAAAAAAAACAACAACAACAACTGTGGTTTTCTAATGCACTTTTCCACATGGAAGTTTCTACTCGGTGTTTAAAGTTGCATTGCCCTGTCCCATTGCCCGTACCTGTACTCCTGGACTCCCCCGTCCTCCCCCTCGGCGCCCGGCTCGTCGTGCTTGGGTCCCGGGGGAAGATGAGTCGACAGCAGGTAGAGGTAGACAGTTGCCGCCACCATAATGGCAGCCAGTCCCGCTAAGGAGCGCATGTTGCCCCCCGCCGAGTCTCACTTTTTCAGTAGAAAACTCCAGCTGGAGACAGTCTGACCAACTTTAAGAGAAGGGGGAACCCCAGCTGCACAAGAAAGTCGACGTGTTGTAGCTCAGTTGGACGACACCGTGGAAGGGGGGTGTCTCTTACCGGGGAACGGGTTACATATCACGGTTGACATTCTGCCTGGGTTCGGCTAAGAGATCACATGGCAGCCGGAGACGAACAACTTTCTTAATGCCTCTAACAAATATCAGATTAAACTTGCGGTTTTTCCATCTCATTACACCAAAAAAACTCCCTCACACCAAAGGGACATAGAGCAGGATATTAAGGATATTTAAATTTAACTATACCCCTGTTAAAATGCCGCTGAAGGTCTCTGTGTATGTACAGACACAAATAAACCACTAGAGGGCGACATAGTAAAGACCAGGTGGTGAGATTCTGTAATGACCATAGACTGTAAATATTGGTAATGACTCACTGAAAACACACAGTTTTACTAGAAGAGGTTTATAATATGTAAGAAAATTGTATTATTTTATTTGTATATTCTTCCCTTTTTTTTAAATTAAAATTGTCTCTTTTTTGTTTTGGTTCTAAATTTTTATACATTTTATGCATCATTGGTATGTTTTTGTTGTTAAGCAATAAGATGAAACAAAGTTAAAAATCATCTCCACACAAAATTATATGTGGTTGTGACATCAGAGGGAAGACCCCAGTCATATTAAGTTTATACACAAGGGCAATGGAGGCATTTAGACATTTGCATTTAGGCCTAAATAAGAGAAACAATAACAAGTATAAAAGTAATCTTTTAAAAGCTCAACTTTCAGAAATGTGCTTTTATAAAAGCAACAATAAAAAACTTAAAGTCAAAGTAGCCTCAATAGACCCTGTCTCCTGGCCACTATTACTAAAAAGGTTTGAGTTGGAGATCATTTTAACCACAGTACATAACAACATACATTATGTTATGATAATGTTACATAGTATAAATGATCTAACAAAGCACATTCTGTTTCCCTTTTGAAACTGAACACTCTTTATCCTCCTCATATGTATAAATTAGAACATACTCAACACAAGGACATGTATTTATAGTATAAGTGTTGATTAGAGGGGGATAGACGGGCAGTTTTAAGAGCTGTTTTTCCTCGCCTCAAGGACCGTGATCATCTCCTGCACAAGAAAATAATGACAGTTAAAAAAAATCACAAACTTTTGCTTTTTAGGCACATATTTCAGAGGGTTGTTGTAATTGGGCCTATATCATTGTTAAGATAATGGTTAGACAGGCAGCCAAAACTGTCCGCCTTCAAATGCAAATGAGTACCCCCCCCCCCCCCCCCCCCCCCCCCGACCACCAAAGAAAATAATAATAATTAGACATTTAGTCATAACGTAGTTGAGAGAAATCTTGGAAATCACATGTTCTGCTTCTCCTCAGATTTGTAGCTCAGGATTCAAGAGTACTGAATGGTCATTTGGCATTGTTGCTGTTGCACTGTTTGATTCATCACTCAAAAAAGAACCTGCTCCAGAGCTGGCTAGGTGTGCATGATATGCCACCATAGTCATGTACCCTAAAAATGTATCCACCCTATCCACCCCTTTAGAACTGAAATCCAAGCAAATCCATTTTCAGCAAATCCTGCTTCAAAGCATTGAACTCTTGATGGAATATTTGCACAGAGACAAAAGGAGAGACTGTGTCTGGACACAATTTTAAGAAACTGGTTTGACATATAGAAATAAAACATGAAACTATTGTTAAGTTCTTAAGTTTCATCTGTTAAGTACTCAGAGATTTAATCACCTGCTGACCCTGCATCGCTGATTGTCAAGGGGTCATCTGCTGCAGAGTCCTCATCGAGTGCAGAGGGTCTCTCTTCTTGGGGTCCTTCTCTTTGTGGACTGGGGAATCATCATCTTGTGAAGAGGGATCATCTACATTGGGGTCATCATCCATCAATGTTTCATCATCGGTGGAGCCATCGTCTTGTGAAGAGGATTCATCTTCTGGTGAGTCCTCGTCTTGTGACAAAGGATCATCTTCTTGGGAGTCATCGTTGTGTTTCGATGGATCAGTGGACGAGATGGTTGAATTATCCACATAAATACCTTCATCATCATCCTCCTCCCCACGGGAATCTATTGGCATCGTGTTAAGCCTGACTACAAGAGCAAAGAGCAGGAGCACAATCTGCCCGTTCATTTTCCACAAGAGGATACTCAGTTTTAGTATTAGTTAAAGAACTAATTGTAGTCAAAAGTACATGCAACATGTTTTTAGGAACTAATACAGAGCTTTAGTGTCTCCAAGCTTAAAAGGGTTTTGCATTTAGTTTAGGAGAATACCGCAGCTCTTAGTTGAAGTCAGAGTCTGTTGAATTGTAGAAGTAACCATATGAAAAAGTAAAATAATAATATTCTTTATATTATCATTACTGAAGCCAATGTCCTCTAAAACACCAGTGCATTACTCAAACTGTAAACAGAACTGAAAACATTTGAGACATGTCCCTGTCTGCAGATTTAGCATGTATTGAATAATCTCTTTATAGAAATGAATCATTAGTAATAAAGTATTTTAAATTGTAACAATTAGTTTCCGAGAGATTTAGATTACTTCAAAGCAATAACACACAACACATGTTTTTTTCTAACATCCATGTTGTTTTAATATTACATCCTATAAAGCAAATAAAAGCACTGAAGTTGGAACAATAACTGTTTACTGGTATAATTTGAGGAGCACGTGCAGGGATAGTTGAGCCACTGAATTGTTTCTTTTTTTTTGGTTGTCTGCATTTGGGATTTCTCCCTTGCAGCCTCAAAAGAAAAATTATGACATTTAAAACATACACAGAATTGCGCTGAGTCAGCGTGTTCAATAGTTCAGCCTTATCATTCCTTCAAGATCTTCTCCTCTGCAAATGATGTAATATGTGTGAATATAGAAGCTGTAGTCATATAGAGCATTAGGTAACACTTGACACTGGCTTTTTTAGCTGCACAGAACATGTTTTCTTGGTGTAATTCTAGCTTCAGGCGAATGGGTGCAGGTAACAAAAGGTTGTAGCCTACAGAACAAAGTGAAGCTTCAATGTCATTTGAAGTGACATTGTGCACTTTATGAAAGGTACAAAGGAAGCCCTCAAGTAAAAAGACGGTTTATTGGATTTGCATTCTTCTCTCTACAATGTCATGGTTGAAGAAAAAAGCAAGCTCATCATAAATCCACACATGAGTCACTGGTTCATTTCTCTCTACCGAAGTTTACCCAGGTAACAAAATGAAGCACACTACTGAGCCTCCCCTACAGGCCCTCCCACCAGGTGATTTTATGATGAATGTATCATATTAATAATATGGCGGTCAAGACTTTATTTTTCTGTACTTAAAAAAAAGTAAAATGATGTATATTTCAATAATGACATTCCTGTGATACTGTTATTACCACTTAGGTGTTTTCCAGCATGAGTATGATCTTAATCTACAGATTATTTTTGAATAGACATCGATTTGGACAGTGACTTTTGTCGATTTTTGGATGATACTACATTTGTTATGCCAAGTAGTTCTTGAAAACGAACATTTCAATTAAACACATAAAACACACATGCATTTAAATCTTGTTCTTCTGTAGCAGTCTAATCTTTATTTTGCTGTATCAGTCTATGAATAACATTTCTACTGCTAACCCCCTGAAGCTCTCACAATCATTATTTCCCTGCCAAAACACATAACACACAGAGGTGTGGAGGCTTTAGATCATTTGTGTGTGGTATGTTATATTGGTGGTAAACTATCACTGGATAAGAGGTAAGAAGCTGAAAATCTAGCTTTCATGGACATTACACGTGTGTGATTTCACGATCATTTGCCCTTTTGGACTTCGAGTGTGAAAATGAAATGAACATGACAAAAAATGTTGGTTTTGCATGTTGAAACAAGTCTCAAGAAATTAAAATAAAAACCAGATTGTACCAAAGTACACATAAAAGATTCCTGTGACTGGCTAAAGAACTAAACTGTCTAAACTACAGATAATGAAAAATCAAATGTTTTATTTACTTATTTTATCTTTTAGGGAAGAATGTGCAACTTTTTCATCCAGTAGATGTCACCCTTGAGCACCAGCATCAAACTGCAGCTTGGTGACACCTCTGCTATTCTGAAGCCTCGCCTCCTCTCTCGTCCAGCCGCACACCTCCAACCCCTCTCCACTGGAGTTGCACAAATGGGTTATGAATTAGAACTCACCATAACTCAACACCCTTAAGTCCAAAATTGTCCTTTGCTCAAGCTGCAATTGCCTGTTGCCTGCATTGTAGTGTTAGCAGGCTAATGTTAGCACACGTTGGTTAACTCATAGCTTCATATTGCATATAATTTGACACAGACGCAGTGAATAGACTTTTCTTCTTTTCTCTTGTCCTTGACTGAAACAGCTTTATACGCAAGGCCATCCTGTCCATATAAACATGATGTAAACATGGCCTGACAACATTACAGCTGGCGAGACTCAGGCTTCACATTCATTGCAGTCATGACATAAGCCGTTTTCACATATGCACTCCGGTAAATATCTAGATATTTACAGGAGGACTTCTTCAGAGATTCTCCCGACCTAGCCGTTCACATATGCTCCCTCACAGCTGGAGACTATCCCTGTCAGAGGGGAGGGGGCTCGGGGGATTTCCCGAAGTAAGACGTGACGTAAAAAACAACGCAGAAGTACGCAGCGGTAGCAACAGAGTCCGCTACACGACGCTCTAATGAGAATATTTGCCTTTAAATCAATGCTATATGTAATCCAATGGTATGACAACACTCACAAAAGAGATCGTAGTGGTCGCATGCAGACACTTTGGGCAGTCACTGTATATAAACGTCACTCAGGTCCCAATGGCTCGAATTGAAATCTCCGGAGTATATGCTGCCGCGTTCAGACATCAGCTCACTCGGACTTTCCTCCGGGTAGCCAAATCTCCGGAGTTTTTCAGGAGATTTCCGAATGTGTGAAAAGGGTTTTACAGAGTTATTTACAGAGGAGATACTTGATTTCTTCTGTATTTATGTTTAAAATGTTGCACATTCTTCCTTTAACCTTTTCATTACTGAAATTAAAAACAGATATTTGTGCCTAAATAAAGCTCTATTTATTTGAGAGACTAACATAAAACGTCAATATTTTGTTCCCCAGGACGTAGTGTTGTTTGCTGCTGTGTGTCTCCGGACTCAAATCCAGCCACTCAGAGGGTATAAGAGTTCAGATTTATTCATTCTTCTCTACAGAAGAAAATATTGGAACAAAACCTCAAATACAGAACATAAAGAAACATGTTGCCCAGAGTTCCTAATATATATACATGAAGTCTGTTGGTTTTGCAACTCAAACAATGAAAGAGAGGAGAAATGGAAAGTGATACACATGTAAGACATTTACATACCATTTACTAACACAGAATGCACACACACAAAACAGAGCTATGGAATAGCTGAAGAAAAGGAAATGGATGTGTTGGACTGGAGTAATCAAAACAATCTCAGGTAGTGTTTTTAATGAACAAATCCTAATACTGACATCCTTTATTAACTTTATTGTACCTTTCATCTAGTCTAATAAAGCCATCAGCTAATTATCACTTTACACAAGAACTGCAAAGAAGACCAAGGTGATGTAACTATTCAGAATCCAGGCCCACACATTTTCAAATTTAACACCCCCCCAGAGGATTGTTTTCTGTGTTGAGTTCATTCTTACATTATTGGTGGGCTGGGATGAAATTTTCAACAAACATCAAGCGGAATTTGTGTACACACTGTACGAGCAACACACCAATTCATGGGGCTTTTTTTGAAACAATGAATGCCTGAAAGGAGTCTCTTAAACAGTCAACATGAATTTTCCTCATTGAATCTGGAATCAAGTGGGGAAAAAAACTGGAATTAATTAGTTGAGAAATATAAAAAATAAAATGCATTGTCTTTGGAAACAATGTATTAATGGATGTGTTTAAGTGTAGCAAAGTAAAAAAACAACTCTTACTGTATTAAATTATTGACAGAAGGCAAAACCTGCTTAGGAAAGACTTCCAGTTCTCTAAGAATTGTTTCACCTGTAAAGATTCTTCAGGGGAGGAATTTCAGGTATAATGTAGGATTACTGTTGGATTGTACTTGCTTTTAAAACTACTAACACTTGTTTTTACAACAATGGTAGCAGATGGATCTGTGACTCTTTATAAAATGAGCCATTTAAAAAAAAAAAAAACCTGAACTTTGCAGGATGCTAGAGAGGGGGGAATAGAGAGATAGAGAGAGATAGAGAGAGAGCAAAGTCAAAACACAAAATACAACTACAAGAGTATTTAACATGTTGTGTTTGAATTAACCAACTCATAATACCGAATGTTCATCAGTTCACAGAAAGAAAGACAAAACAAAGGGTGTGAATAACACAGCAACAACACACATCTGATAAGCTCATCTGTCCTATTCATGGAATCTGTTCTTACGTTATTAAACATGGATTCAGTGCTAAGATCGTCCTTACACCACGTCATTAAAACCCAACTTGACAGAACCGAACATGTAACAGTGCAAAGCACTGGATTATTTGCATTAATATCATTATATTATGGCTACAATGTTCAAACTAACAGTCTGAGGGATATTAGGCACATCTTTAACACACACATATCACACAAGGACCATTCTGAAATAAACAAAACAAAAATACGACTACACATTTTTGATGAATGTTTGCATTCTGATGCCTATATGTAATATTTGCACAGTTATTAAAGCTCAGCCTCAAATGCTTGTAATAACTGCTGATAGATTGTGGTGTTTTTTCCCCTACAGGTCTCTAGAATAACTCTGCTGTACCCTTCGCAAACAACTAATGATCAAACACTTTTTCTAGGATTTTGTCACAATTCTGTTAAATGATATAAAATACTGAGAGCAGTTTTTTCGGGAGCAATGTAACAGGATTTTTGATGGCCATAGTGTTTGTTTTTTGCTCTTAGGCACCAAAGCAGAAATAAGCTGGTTTCTGTATTATGGGCACAACTCAATGCCTCCTGAAACATGTTTTTATACGTGTCAGACATTTATGCACAAAATTAAAAACCATGGTAAACCTATAGAGTTAAGGTTAGGTAACACCAACTGCTTGAAGAATGTCTGGAAGAGATTAAGATATGATTTATAAAAAGGTCCATGGTTGACTGAGACGGGACTGGAAGCTGCAAAAGACTCCTCAATGCAGGCCCATCATACTACTCCCTATGTGGAAAATAAATCACTGTGCTCATCATCAATTGTGTCTAAGCTGTCTCTTTCATTTAAATTAAATAACTGTCAAATTCTTGTGTTTGAACTAAAGCTTTGTGTTTTAATGACAGGATTTGCTCCTTCAAGTATTAGAAAGACAGACAGTCGGTCGGCCCACTGTTCTATCAATGCTCCAAATCGTCTTCGTCTTTCTATTGAAATCCTTTTTGTCTTGTAAAAGTGAAATTAACATCTGAGAATCTGGACTGGTCAGACAATAAACACCCTGAAACCTTAAGTTGTCACTCAGCTTCAACACAATTTGATGGGCATTTAAAGTATCTTCTTACATTTCATTAATCAAATGATTGATTCTTTAGTTTAGGGAATTATCAGAAGATTAAAAATAATTTAGAAAATAACCGTCATCAAAACTGAAAAACAATTGACATCATTATTCCGGTCATGCTGTTAACATGGTTTGAACATGAACACACGTCATCTTGTAGAGGCTAAAGAAACTAAGAAGTGATCTGTCCTTATAAGCAATGTGATGATAATGTTATTGATCTAACACAATAAGTTACACCACTTAACCAAGAAGATGTTTTACAGCTCTAGTGCAATAAGACCTCCATGATGTCTTAAGCTTGGCTAATTTTTGATGAGAGTGAAACAAGATTTTTTTTAAAGGCAGAACAACCATTCCCCCAGTGAACAGTGCGTTTAGGTCTACAGTTTCATGTGTAAATTCTTTGTTGCATCAACACCCCCCCCCCCCCCCCCAACCCCCAACCCCCACCCACCAACCACCCCTCAACATCAGGAAGAGAGTTTGGAGCTACAGTTTGCTGCTTGGGTCCAGTTATAGAACTGATGTTAAAACCAGAGCCCTTTAGAGAAAAAGTGATGGCAAATTGTACAACAGTGGACAAAAAAAACGACCTCTCTGATGATGCCACATGTACAACAAATGTAACTGGAACAGTTGGAGAGTTGATATTTTACTGTTCCTGTCCAGGTAGTTTCTATATTTGTTTAAATTGTTGAAATCAGAAAGTCACCCTTGTAACCATTGGGAGACTTTCCCCACACTGGAAGCTACATGACACACAACAGAGACTGAAAATAAGGTTCAATCTGTGTGCTTGCGTATACCTTTAACTACACTACTTTACATCACGTTGATATTAAACCCTGTCTTTCTGCTGTCATCTACAGTATGAAGACTCTAGAGAATGTTTTTGTAGCAGTAACTAAGTCCTTAACTCAAAATATGACACATGAATTATAGAACAAGAGATTAACAGTCAAAAAATTAACCAGACAGTGGTGTTATTACTGAACAGAAGAAAGTCTTCTTCTTATGGAGTATCATTTGGAACAACAAGAAAATAATACGTCATTCCAGAAACGTTACAGTGCAAGACAATCAGTGAGTATTTTATGTTTCTGTCAAGGAAAACGACTGTGGGTAAATAGTTGAAAACTGGAGTCCTGGCTGCTTTAAAATCCACTGAGATGTTAGAAACTGTATGGATAAGATGCTTTCATCTTATTAATTGTCCGTTGTTTTAATGTCACAGCTGCTCCTAACAGCCATTTTGTGTCCCACATCACACGTGATTCTTTAATTCAACTGGGGAAATCCAATGGCGCAGGCGAAAGAAACAAATTAACAGTCCTACAAGATCTGGTTTGTCCCTGGTTGCTGGGAGTTGCCTTCATCCCCACCCTCTGATTGGTGTTTATAAAGGTCACATGGCATGAGAGGGAGGGGTTGTCCTTGCTCAGCCAGCACCGACTCATAAGGCGGTGCTGCTTCCAGAGGGAATGAGATGGATGCGATGCCTTGATGCTCCTCCTGAGGGAATCCTGGCGGGTAGTGGGAGGGGGAGAACCAGGCGGCGCTGGCTGAGGTCTCACCATAGAACGGAGAAGGATCCAGACTGTTGAAGTTAGGCTGCTCTTCCTGCTCTGGCCCTCTCTGACAAGGGTCCAATAGGGAGTAAGGGGGTGGGTCATCTGTAGGTATGTAGATCGGGGTTGAACCTTGGCCAACACACTCATCGTAACTATGGACATGAAAACAAAAACCCAATAATTAGTATGGTGGCAACGAGAGAACCAGCCAAACTACTTTCTGGCATGGCTACAAGCACGATTTTGTGTCACAGTAACACAAGCCAAGCAAGTTTAAGAAGATATTTTCATCTTTCTGGCTCCACATAAACATGAACGTGACAGACCCATATTTCATAGCTCAAGTTAAACAACAAAAATATTATATATATATTATACAGTATATATTGCCTGAAATAGTTATCACCGATTTTGCTGTGGCTTGTGCTTTCCAAAACAAAAATCAATAGCCTTGAACCTTCGCAGTTCGGCCTTGGTGTTTCATTGGCAATTTTTTCTTGGAAACTAAATATTAAGCTGTTTTTCACCATCAACATGAAGTCTATCCCTGTAAGAACGTATCAATGCCACAGCCTGTCTGTTTCCATTCTTAAACACTGAACGCCTCCTGCCTTCTTCCTGCTGTTTTGGCAGAGTCCCAAAACACTTCCCTGATGAACTCCCACATCAGCCACAGAGGTCTTTTTTTTTCTATCTACTCCCCCAGCCACACAAAGAAAATAACATTTTAATTGAATATATTCAAAAAGAAAACACAATGATCTAATCTCTTCATACATGTGTTTGAGGATATAGGATGCGGTAAATCCATTTCACTCAATCAGCACTGTTGTCAGTCTGGTACCACAGCACTGAATGCTTCTCTTTTTTTCAAGCTGTCAAATTTTTCATTTATCTTTCTTTTTGTTCCTGTTCACTCTCTGTTTCCTTCTGTACCCTCTGTGATTTTGTGCCCACTTGCCAGCTATTTTAAAGCAGTGCTAGAGATTTTTGAGTATGTGTCTGCGCTTTCCAGCAAAAGAGGAGAGCTATTTTAGCCTTGATTCGGAGACAAGACTCAGGCACGGCAATAACAGGACTACATGAAGACCAGCGGGTGGTTGACGGAAGGCTGGGACAATCAGCTTTGAATGTGATTTGACAGTTAAGTGTACTGCTATCAGTTTTTATACAACTGTTAGTTTTGAACAAGCAATCTGATTGAACAATATTCATCCCATGAGTGCTGATAGAGTACAACAGCACTGGGACAGATGAATGCCAATATTATAAAGAAACTGATCTACAAAGTAAAGAGAGTGCAGGAGATTATTTGTGTTGCACAAAAAGAATATTCAGTACAACGTAACAACCTTGAGTATGGTAATGTTCACTACTTTAAGAATTAATATAGTACAATTTTATATTGTAACATCTGAATTTGTACATACACTCTCTACACAACATCCTCATAAACCATCATGTTTGTACCAATGGAGTGGAGGTAGATTCAATTTTATTCTAATCATTTGATTTAGCTTTGGGTTAACCTGACCTTAAACATTCATGCTGCGGCATGTTGAGGTGAAAATTGGAGACAGGGTAAGTGTGTGCTTGGTTGAACGAGGGTGTTTTCAGAGGTGTTGTAACACTCTGTAAGTCCCTATTTGGTCTCTCAGGAGTTATAAGCTCCACCGCTCCCCTGTGGCCTTCTACTGTGTTTCTGAAAGAAAATAAAAAAACAGCACACCAGATAATGAATATGGTGTTTTACACTTTTGTGTTTTCTGCTTTTATGTTCCAGTGTTACCTGGTGTGCCTGAGTGAAAACAATTTGTCCCCTATGGCACACATGCTGGGAGTTGTGCAACTGCCTCCCTTTGTTTGACCCTCTGTGTTTTTGAAAATGTCATGTTTTTATTGTGAATAAAATATGTAAGTTAGTTATTCACATCAGGGCAATCATTAATTGATTCCCTGCTGTTTTTGTCTGAGATAATTATTGTTCTGAACAACCTTGTGGTTTATGTTGAACTGACAACCCACCTTCTACATTGAATAAGTTTTAATGATTAATTGAATGAATTATTGATTAGATTTTTGAGTGATTATTTTTCCCCTTACTGCACAACGCTAAGAAGAATGCCCTACATTTAGTAATTTTCATAAATATTTATTGACCACTATTGTTTTATTTTGAAACAAAATCATAAGCAGCAGAATTATGCTCATAGCTACACATTGCCCTCTAGTAGTAAGCTCTGTCCACAGGAAATATGATGGGAGAAATGTGTAGGTCAGGTCAAGTTGTATGAATGGCAGATTTCCGTTCTGGTTACATAGGGACGTCCAAAAGACTTTAGAGGGGAAGTGATACAAAATAGTTCATTAATTATAAGCAAATAACTTATAGGGATGTTTCTACAGTTAAGACTGTGTATCATGAGTCTTCTAGGTGTCAGCTATGTACTGTGGGTTGCTGCCAGTACGGGCAGAAACCATCGCCCTGAAGACAGGTGAGGAGGACAACTATAGGGCTTGCAACTGCAATGTAAGGCCTTGGCACATCAGGTCATTGAGATGAAATTGATGGTGAAATTGGTGACTTTTTTTTTACAGTCAGCAATGCTAATGCAATCACGTCATCTATACACAGCCTTTCAGTGGCTTCGGTTTAGCCAATATACATATTGTATTTCAACAAATTCTCCTCGGGTGTAAATCATCCACACTCTTACCTGTCACTCTGACATCATCACATAAAACGTTCAGAAAGTCAGTTAAGTATTTGTGGTTTGCGTTTCCTCCTTTCAGAAGGTATGATTTAATTCCATCATGACAGATGCTGATTTTGTAAGGTTAGCTTATAGGCAATAGGCCTAAATAATTGCCAGTGTTGCCTGGTGTTGGCAGGCAAACAGAGACTCCTCCAGACAAATAATTTATAGCCTTAAAATATGCCCATCATTGTTGAATAAAATTAAACAACAGTTAGATATACTTTGGGCATGTAAATGATTGAAATAGCCTATAGCTGGCATTGTGGCTTTATCCTACAACACTTTTTGTATTAACTTCATCAACTTGTTTTGGTGCACAAAGTAGCCTTAATATGACTTTTGCAGAACATTTAAGCTCCTTTAAGCACACACCTCCCCAGTGTGTCACACAACAAACCTCATTGGATGAAGATCTCAGATTTTCAAATAATATGGCGCAAACTCACCGCTGACTCGCACAGAAGGAGTGTGCACAGTGCAGCCCGACCGTGTGTCAGTCTAGTCCACCAGCTCATGGTAGAAGGTAAAAAGTCAGCTAATTTCTTTCTCTGTCTGTCTCTGAGAACAGATTAATCTCGGCAAATATCCTCCTTTCGTAGGCTACCTAAGCAGAGCTCGCTACCATCTTCTCTACACTGGTGCACCGCCAGAATTCAAGGTAACGCCGGTGTGTGTCCGACTCCGGTTGCAAAGAGGTGGCAGAAAAAACAGGCTTTACTCTGGACCGTAAATTGTGTACTGGCTGTCAATTAGTGACTACAAGCGACTGAGAAGTAGGCGATGTGGGTTTTGTGGTTGTCATTATTTGTTAAGTTATTTTTTTATAGGGAGGGTGACCTTGTGGTTAATTGTTTGAGAAAGGAGTTTGAGCCCCAGCTGACTGCTATGTATACTTTGCTGCTGCCTGATGGTAGGCAATATATTATGAAGCCTATACCTGTATTAGTTTGATAGACTGACCCTCTGACTGGCCGTTGTTGCCAGTGATGCCTGTCATTGATGGGGGGGATTTTTTGTTGAAATGTGAATGTAAGCAGGATTAGAAGGCCTTAATAATCAAACTATTTGGTGGTATTAGCTTTTATGTATTGTATGTATTTGTTTTCAACCAATTTATCTAATTGTGCAGGATAAAATCTCCGTATTGTGACTAAAGTACAGATATTTTTTCAGGACAGAGAAAGAAGTCTCAGTCAGATGCAGGTCAGGAGAAAGGGAGGACCTCTGGCAAGTGTTCATGAGCGGGTTGTGACGCTCTACAGAGCTGGACTCTGGACAACTGTAGCTTCAGCCTGGACCATATGGTCCCTGTGTGTGAGTGTGAGCTTGTACAAAGCTGGCGTGTCCCTGTACCACTGTGAAGTATACCTGCCTGTGGAGTTAGAGAACCATATAGATGCTGCATGCACAGGTGTGTGTGTATCATGCCAAAGCAGATATGATTTGTCAGCATATAAAGAGTTAGATTTAGAAGGTTGCAAAACTGGTAAATTGTATCTCCCTTTTCTGTATTTCTGTACTGTGAATGTATTCTATTGATCCATTTGTCTCCCCGTCTCTTTGTCCCATGTTTGTGATTTAAGGTTTCACATTAGAATTGGACAGTACAGAACAGTGTTCCTGAGATTTGATCATTAAGAATCCATTGCACTCTCTCACTTTTTCTCTCACTCCCTCTCTCTCTCTCTCTCTCTCTCTCTCTCTCTCTCTCTCTCTCTCTCTCTCTCTCTCTCTCTCTCTCTCTCTTACTCTCTCACTTGTACTTGTTCAACTTGTAAAGTCCTTGTCCTTGCTGTCGGGTGTTAGCATTTTTTCCTAAGCTTTTACATTTCCTGACTCAGAGTTAAAAAAAATGTGATGAGACAGCCTGACTTGCCAAACTCTCCCTGTCTTAGTCAACAACACTAAGCATACAAGCTCATTAATCTTCACATATCAGTCTATGAGGCAAATGAGAAGGTATATAATTTTTAGATATCTGTGTACATATTTTGAAGGATGTATCCTTCTTTATATTGTGTATACTGACAAGCAAAAACAAGTGTAATCACAATCAGCTGTATGACAAAGAAGCCCCCCACCACCTAAGTCTCTTATTGTCCATTATGTTTATACTGCACTCATAGAGACAGAGGAAAACAAAACCTTCATCTCAAGTAATTACATTATTATAAGACTTGATAAAGTATTTCATTTATATCATGCTTCTTTCTATTTAAAAGATTTAAAATAAAGCATGTACAGTAGAAATAAAAACAACAATGAATGGTCACATATAACTAAGTAATTAGGTAGAAGTTCCTAAAAACTGAGGATAATACAATAGTTCAGATAGTTTAATTAGTTTACTTCCAACTTAGCTTTTTTTCTTCACTCTCCGCTTCCTGTTGAGCTTTCTGTGTGTTCATCAGACATTATGACCTTTTTGGCCAACAAGTTCTAATTAATCAACGATATGCTATCTGTACAGCACAAAATGTATGCTAACCAAACTAAATGTATGCAAACCAAACTATTTTAAAGTTTGGTTTGCCATCCAAGTGGCCTAAGTCTTCTTTATTTTGACTTTAAATCATCTTGAGTAAAATGCCATCATAATTTCTAAGCCAGATTATTTAAAAAGCATCTTTCTGAACTGAGGGCAACAGTTTACCTCTCCCTGCTCCCCCTATTACTTTGCAACACATCACAAAGCAATTTGTGTGTGTGAGTGTGCGTGTGCATATGTATCAATGTGAGTGTGTGTGTGTTTGTGTGGTAAAGCCTGCCCAGCCTCTCCCTGAGAGGAAGCAGAAGCTTTCCGTCTCCACAGGTGAAATGCTGATCCTTGTGTGTGAGTCTTTCAGCAAGAGAGAAAAAAATGATGGTGTGTGTGTGTGTGTGTGTGTGTGTGTGTGTGTGTGTGTCCAAAGCATTGCCTTCACAGTCTCAGTAGGTGAGCTGTTGATCTGAGTTCCCTGAGTTTCCCTGGACCATCTGTGGCCCACACACTCGCACCCTGCAGGATCATCACATGACTGCAACTACCTGCTAGCTGACGGTGTCAAAAACAATGTCTTACCAGCATCATGGTAAACAAAATGCACAATTTGTATATGCATATCTGCACTTATGCTGTCTGACCGTGTATGTGTTGGCTGCCGTCCGGCTCACACAAAGCTTGCCCAGAACACAACGCCTCGCTGCCAGAGCGCTGACGTATCTGGCTAGCTCTGTTCTCCTTTCTTCCCTTTTCCTTCCTCCTGTTGTTGTTGTGCGCTTACTGTTACCCTGTCTCACATTTCTGCTGCATCGGTTCAAGAGAGGACAAACATTATGAATGGATTCATCAGAGCTCTTGTGGGAGCTGTAATGGCGAAACTGGACATTTTCTTGGCCCGCATTACGCCCTGCAGCACCTAGACCCTGCTGCTGACCAGTTGTATCCATCCACAGAAGATTTATCTTTCCAGCTAATGCACTTTGTCTGCGTTACAAAACAGCACCAAGAACATGACAGGAGCTTTGGTTTGGTCCCCAGACCACAGCCCCAGCGCCACCCTTAATGCCTCAGGTTCAACATGATGGATGTGAACATGCAACAGTAGAGAGTCGACACGAATTAGAATCCAAGTGGAGCGTTTTCAGCACTTGTGAATCCATGGAGGCTTTAAAGAACATGATCTGTGTAGAAAAGAAAAACCGTCGAGCATATGTGATTAGCAGTTGGTTACTTGTATGACGGCTTAGATGATGATGAAACTTGGCATGAGTAATCAGTTACAAAATATTAACTGTTGTATCCTGTCACATAAATAGAGTAAGAGAACAACCAGCTTTCAATTACTATGACACAAACAAGTCCTAATATTGAAGTAATTGTTGTGAACAGACAGAAATAAAACTGTTGTCTTTTTTCCCATAGCGATGATAATTGAAGCTTCCTATGGGGGTATCAAAGCACCAAGATGATGAAAAATAATAATCAAAACTTTGAAATATTTCAAACAAAAGGGTTCTACTGGTGAATTTAACAATAGCCTTATTTCGAATGCCATTTTAGGCAGCAGGATTTATGTCCGGGAGGCGTAAAGGGGGGGACCAATCACCCCTCTATACCGTCTTCAGAGGTAGTGACAGAGGCGAGACGGTTTCAGCTGAGCCAGCAGGCGAGCACAGCGCTGTGTGTGTGTGCATGTCTGACTGGCTATCTGGAGTTCTCGCTGTGCCGTGCTTCCGCTACACGCCGCCCGAAACGCAACAAGAATTCACAGACTGGAACACCGCTATTACGCCGTTGCTGTACCAATATGAACGTACGAAGGTGTGACGATTGGCTGAGCTTAGTGACGGCACTTTCGGGGAAAAGGGGCCGCTGAGAACAAAGAACAGGAAAGGATGACAGAGTGAGAAAACATCCCAAAAGAAATTTACTGAGGGGAAATAATGATAATGTTGAAAATCATGGAGGCGTATTAGAAAGTCAGACAATGGCTTTAGTCAATTATGATCTCTTTTTGGAATAGAAGAGATATCCTACATCCCGTAGATGAATTTGGATTAAATGATTGAATGTTTCTAAGGCAGTGAAAGGAGGAGAATGATGAACACACACACACACACACACACACACACACACACACACACACACACACACTCACACACACACACACACACACACTGCAAGGGAGGGATGTATGTGAATTATTAAAGTTGCCAATTAGATCAGCTGACATTTAGATCAAAAACACCATGACATTGGCCTTTAGAAAGCTCTTTCTTCCATTCTCCCCCTCTCTCAAACACACACACACACACACACACACACACACACACACACACACACACACACAGACACACACACACACACACACACACACACACACACACACACACACACACACACACACACACACACAATTACTCACGCACATACACTCTCTCCAACAAACATACACACAAGACGCACAAACACTCGTTCTTGCACCATTACAAAGGGCACCAAACCTAGCAGTACTCCTTAATAAATGAATTACATCAGAGGAAGGGTCAAACCAGCTGTATTGAGAGCAGTGGGGGCTGAGGGCTGAACAGTCAGGTGGACTTTTTTATTGACATTTGATATAATTGGTAAAAGGAGGAGTGGTCTACTTGGACATATTGTAGTGGGCAAGAATAAAGAAAGAGTTTCTGATTTGAGCTCAGATGTCTCCAGAATATATAGGTTCTTGTCCAGCACCAAAATACCTTAGTAAAAATGCTTAAATGCAAGGTTGACATTTACAGTATGTACTAATTGCACAGCTCATTGAGTCCACCAATATCATAATGCCAGACATCTAAAATGAGATCATCAGACAGTTGATTAACTTAGCCTTCGGATGCTCTCAGGAAGCTTAGATTGCCAATCCAAATTCTTTGGCATGCCCAAAGTGTATTAAGACTTGTTAAAAAAAAAACTTGACTGCAAGAAACCATCCAAATAATCATTTATGCAACCTTAATACACTGGCACTTCACCTCCCGTAGAAGCACTTTAACTCTGAAGGTCACTTTATTCTGGTTTGTCTTGAATAACATCCCAGAGCCACTTTTTATGCTTGTATACATGCGTGTCTGTCAACTAATGTACAGTTTATGTTGTTGTTTGGTCATGACTTGTTGTTTGGTTATTGCTTCTCATTGTGGTTATGTAAATGTGTACATTGTGCACCCCCAACCTGCCAAGGGACTACAGATGGAGATTAGCCTATGACTGCAATCTGGCATATTAAGATGCTCATGTTCACTAATGTGCACTGTCCCTATTTTAAATAAATAAATAAACTTGATCCAAAGCATCACTCAGAGGCTCTGGGCCATTATACCGGGGCATTTTTGTGCGTTTTTGTTGCATCACCCCCTATAATGTGTCCCACACTGAAATGACATCAAATGATAGCTTGATGCAGCTGAGCAGAAGAATCATACTCCTAGAAAGTTGATCAAGGACAACACAGAATCAGAAAGACTATTGTTTTTAGAGAGAAGCATACTTATTTCATGTAGACGGCCAATGTTCTGACCACAGCTCTGCATACAAATCTGTCGTTGGGGTGTCTTGTACTGGAGGACGTATTAGAAGCAGGAGACCCATGTTCGGCTCCAACTCTTCTCAATGGGCATCTTTTCTCCATTTAATTCCCCACTCTCTCCTCCTAAATGTCCTACTCTATCCAATGTCCTGTCCTCTTAAACAAAGGCATTAACAGCCCAAAATCTTAACAAAAACATCTGTCTGTTGTGGACCAGAACATCAGACCTGAGGAATCTCAAATCACAATGCTTTAATTCTGTCTTAAAGATCTGATGAAATAATCAGTCCTTATTTTTGTGCAGTCAGAACAAAGCTGAAGTCACTACAAGAAACAAATATACATGTCAAACTTTTCCTCTAAAAACTGGATCATGCGCATGACCTGGTGGTGAATAAAAACACTTACCGTGGAGGAGAGTCGGGGTACAGGTTGTTGACCTGTGAAAGCGTCTCTCTGAATGAATCGAAGTCCAAACCAGGTGGGAAATCTTCTAAGCAGGTAGATCTCAGTTCTCCTACTGAGCCACCATAAGAAAAACCATCCAGACCTGCAGACGCAGAGAAAATGATGCCAATGTGTGAATTTGACGTTGTCATCAAGGGACATCCAGTAGAACGGCAAAAGTCTTAAAGCTTGTCTTTGAAAGAAAACAACATTCAAGCCTCAAACATGATGATCAATGCTACAAAGACCCAAAAAGAGAGGAGAAGAAAGGAAACAGATTAGGTACTATTTTAACCCCCCGACAGAAGCTATTGTTTGATCTGTGCTTAGTACTCTAAATACTGATGTATTTACATTGTCTATGAAAAACCAAAACCCTACCAGAGATTTTGAAAGCCAGTTATGTGCATGAGTATGTGGGTGTATTGAGTTTTAGACCAATATCAGCAAGCCAAATGTGTTGGGAGTGTTTCCTTAGTTAAGCCCCCATGTGAGAACCATTTCTTGTAAAGTAGCCTAAAGAATTAATATTGCTTCACTTTTCCCCCTTTTAAAAGACTTGGTGATGATCTGTTGACTCTTTTTCGACTTTAATCTAAGTGTGAGTTGGTCTAAAAGTCAAACGTTTGGCTGCAGACTGACCGTAGCTGGCTCGGAGGTGTGGGTTACGGAGTCTACTGTCTTTTCGCAGGCTGCCGACGATGATGGTGATGCAGGAGAGGAAGAGGACCAGACCTATAACGATCCCCGCCACCACCAGCGGAGACACCAGGAGAGATGCCTCCCCTCCTGACTCCCTCTCACTCCGGCAGTCTGGGTACTCCCCATGGCTCTGGTTGGAGCTGACTGCAGGGAAACAGAGAAAAGATGAAGGTCAGGGTTGAGTGTATGCGTGTGTGTTTGTGTGTTTCAATATGTGTGAATGTTAACGTTTACATTAAAATGTTCTGGGACTGATTTTAAAGATATTTTTGTGACTCTGAGAGACATTATGTAGATAATACCACACACTTCATATACAAAATATTAGCCCATAAACCATGACACATTAGTATATTAAAGTGTCTTAAGAAAACGTAAGCCTCAGTGACATTATGAGTGAATGCTCTGTGGAGCTTTTGTTTATCTTTATTTTTCTTTGAACAAATATCTTTATTTGTAAAGTAACAACTCATTAAAGCTCCTGTGAGAAATGTTAGGTTTGCGTCTCTAGGTGCCCCTTGTGGAGAAAGCAGTTCCTCCGATCTCTGTGCTGATCTTTTCCTGTTCATGTGTAAGCAGCGTTTTGTGGTGAAAAGCATGCACCAACTACATTCTGCTTTTTTCAACACCAGTTATATGTAGTAAGAATTACTCCTAATTATTAATCTTGTAGCTGATGGTCTCATTTGGTTGTGACGGTGCCTGTGTGTAGCTCAGGCTGAGCTATGTGGGAATTCACAAATCTTAATCCTAACTTTTTACGCAATCCACCATGTTAGAACGTCCCTTTCTACAATAAGCAATAAAATGCAACATGTTATGTAACACAATATGCAGTGCTTGCTTCAGTTATACTCTTACAATAATGGAGGTACATATATGTCTTCCTGCCTGTCTGTCTGTCTGTCTGTCTGTCTGTCTGTCTGTCTGTCAGGCCTTAAGACAGTTAATGCACCAGGGGGTCATGTTACATAACTGCAGTCTTGCCCTACACACACTGTGTCATCGAGAACGTGATGGATAACTTGAGCTGAAGTCCACACACACACACACAGACACACACACACACACACACACACACACACACACACACACACACACACACACACGCACACACACGCACACACACGCACACACACACACACACAGACACACTTTTTTTTCTCTGAGTTATCATCATCATTAGATCAGAGCACAATCCTGTTCCTCTTCATTTCTGTTTGAACGTCTCATCTGTCTGTTTTGCTCTGCTTGTTGACTCTCCTCCATCTGCCTCTCTTTATGTCTCACTGTCAGTCAGTCACTCTGGATCTGTCTGTCTGCATTCACAACACAGCCGAGACAGGACAGAACAGAAGGGTACAATATGTTTTTAGTCTTTGTGCTGTAACCATAGTGCTGTGGCTCTGGTCTTCATCCCTCTATATTATATGTGACACAAATCTGAAACAAAATCTTCAAAAACTTCAGGACCTCAAAGCAGCATGTAGTTTTGATTTAAGAACCAAAGACATGCGTCACTGCTGTGCAGGGGGCGTCATTTCTTCGTTTTTCATACCATCTCATCACCTGTTCTATTTTTTCACCCGTAACAAGTACTTTTGCAATGTTTAAAGGCTTTATATGCATCAATTATTAGAATCTATGTCATATGGGTGGTGGCTCTGAATGATCTGGCTGCTGTGGTCTGTCAGTGTGAGGACATTTTTTTTTATGAATGTCAAAGTAACAAAGATGGCATGTTCTAAACAAAAGTCTTTTGGATTTAGTGAATGGTGGTTATCTTAAAGTCTTTAATTCATCACTTTTATTTTCAATTCAAATGCATTTTTGTTGCTTAATATTTGAAACTGCATTTTCGTCAACATCATTTTTATCATACATTTTCATGACTTCCACCCTTGAGGTCCCTTTCCTGAAATGATAAATGGCAATTTTTGAGATGTGTGAATGGTAAATTTAAGACACAATTTATCTCTATTGTCATCAAACTGCAACTATTTTTAACAAGTTGACCTCAAATGAATCACTAAATTATTCATCACTTAAAGTTGGGCAGACGTGTCAACTCTTTCTTCTCTTCTTTCTCGTTATTCTGAAATGTGCTCTTTGCTCAACCACCTTCCTGTTCGACTGAAATGCTCCTCTTGTACACTTTACTGAAACACTCTCATACTTTTTTTTTAACAGTAAATGTGAATGATTTTTAGTAAGTTATATAAAATACTTTATGAGAGATTTTTAACAGTGTATATGAGCACACTTAACTAGTTTGAGTGTTCATTTTACGAGAGATTTTCAGTGTGTAAGTGATTGAGTCATTTATACCTTCAAGGTTCTAGTTCAGTTTTAGGACAACTAAAAACAGATAAGTACATTTTTAGTCTATTAAAAGTCATACATATTTAGTTAAAATGTTTTCTCTCTTCTAAAATGCCAAAGAATGTCCGAATGGTTCTTCTCTGTGATTTTGAATTGTTTGTTTTAGGGATTTGAAAATTTTCCATTTTAATATTTTTTTCCCTCTGTCATGATGCTTTTGATGTTGTGTGAAGCACTTTGAATAGCCTTGTTGTTGAAATGTGCTATATAAATAAACTTGCCTTGCCTTGCCTAAAATAATTCAATTGGCCTAATACAAGTAGCTATATCACAAATTGGTATGCCTGCAACAGGTTTTATTCACAGTTTTACGATACTAATAAACATGAACAAACTTAAAAACCTAAGCAACATTTTTTTACAAACATTTTAAAGCAGCTGTAAAATAAATAGCTTAACATATGTAAACACTCATATGGAACACATAACAGCACTATTATTACTTTATAAGTACTTCAACACCATACTGATGATAATACATACTCTGAATGAACAAATTGTATTGTAAATACTTTCACAGTGTTGCAAGAGTAGCCTACATTTACTACACCTGGTATACATTTGAGCATGGAATAGCTACAGATTGAATCCATTAAACCGTTGATTATATTTATTTTAAAAGGCAAGCCTTTGCCCTCAAAGGTTACTGACCTTTCATTGGTCAGTATGATATTTCATCTGCACTTCATTGGATGGCCAGGCTATTGTTAGCTCGTGAACGATTGTTGTAGCAACAGCTAATGCTCTCTCTGTTGCACTGTTACACACACACACCTACATAAACACACACACACACCGGCTGCACCTGCTCTCTGCCTGGCATCGCACACACACCTCTCCTATCACCTGCTTAAATTTTGAGGGACATATTCGACACACAGTGGGGTATAATATAACGGATTTTGATTACCTGAAGGCCCACCACCAACATTTCCCATCTCGTCTCTTTAACAAAAAAAACAAAACTCAGGAGTTGAGTCGTCAGAGTTTTTATTATCAAATATCTATTTTTAGCTCTTCAACGTCTTGTCTTTGTTCATTTATCATAATTTTTTCATTGACAGATTAGCACTGGTATTTGTGAGTCTAATTAAGATCTTTTCTGTTGTTTATGTAAGAGCATTACACTTTTCAGTTGTGTATGTGAGTCTAGAATTTACGAGTAGTGTATGTAAAAGCGTGTCACGCCACACATGTGCATGGTTTTCAGTATAGTATGTGAATAGTTTGCTTTCAATGTGAATGTGTGAGAAAAAGTAGGCCTACATGTATATGTATAGAAATTCTGAATAATTCTGAATAATGTCCCTAATGGCCCCTCATACTCCATCAATCCTTCATTAACTGCGTTAGACTTGTTATCCTACATGACAAAATGTAATAAAGTAAACTCAAGTATTTTCACAAAATCTTTCATACACGATCCTTTGTGCTACGGTACTGGATATTAAAAGGAATGTGGTACAATATAAAAACTGTCTTCATTTTTGGCCATTATTCCAGGATGAATTTATTTGAGTCACTGACTGACCCAGAGGCAGAATACATTCCTTTGGTTGGCAATATGTTTCCTTCTTCTCCTTTGTTTCTCTCTCTTTCTAATGCAGCTAAGAATATACTGCAGGAAAAACGCCTAAAATCACAAGATGATTTACACTCACAATATCGTTTTCAATTTGCTCTCTGTGCTTCTCTGTTGCTCATTTGTCGTCTTTCCCCGCTAAATGTCTGCGTCTGATTCTGTTGTCAACAGTTATTTGGTTTCACAAGATTCCCTGGAAGAGGAAAATGTTCTCTCGCTGCAAAATTATTCCCAACAGAGCTCTGTCCTCTGTTAACGTCTCCTCTCTCGCACACCCCTTTGTCTCGTCTGTCTCCCTCTCCTAACATGATTTTCTCTTCATTTCGCTTCTCATCTCTTCCTCATAAACCCAATTTTCTCTTGTTCTCTCCAGAGAGCACACATGAGGAAATCTATACTTTCCGGTATATAGATTTAAGTTCACATTAACTTCACTCCCTTTCTAACACTGAGGCTAGGCCTGGGTGATCAAACGAAAACCATAATTATTGCGACATATTTTTACTGAAAATTAACAACTTTCACTCAGGAGCAAAAATCAGCCTTTTAAAAATTTGAAGAAATAATGATTTCATATTTATTGTGATAATTATCGATATCGGCTGATATGACAATTTTTTGTCATATCGCCCAACCCTAACTGAGACACACACTCAAGAATCAGAAGAACTGATGACTATCTTGGTCTACTCATCCAAAACTTTTTTGTCTGCATGCATGGCTCTTGGAGTGGGACTGTTGTTCCGTCCACCACTGTTGTTCTGAATACAATAGGTTTGCAGTCTTTAAAACTACTAGATGGATTGCCGTGAAATGTATGATGTCCAAATGTCGTATATCCATCACTTTGCCCGAGCAATCATCATCAAAACAAGTGGTCTTTCCATCAGCCTGAGCTGTAACTCCAGTTTATTGCTGATGTGTTAATATCTTCATGTGCTAAACTAGCATAACAAATGTGTTAGAAATATTAGGTCCTGTCTTCTAAAAAAAAAATATATAGTATATTACTTTATTTTTTTGCCCAATATTGATATACAATTAATTTTAAATCCCTGCCTTTTGATGTTCAGAGACAACATTTTTGGAAGCCTAAAAGAACCTTGTGCAAGAATTTAACTAAAATAATTAATATTTCTCTTCCCAAGTCCTGCCTGAATTAAATTAATTATATGTTTGTGTAATTTTTCTAAACTTAATGAATTCTGAATAAAGTGAGGCATTTCACTCTGTTATTGTGAGACATACTTCACACATGGGCTTGAAAGCACAAACAGGACCTATAGACATGCAATTATATGGTCAGAGTTTCAGAGAACAGGTTCTTAAAGAGACATAAGCTTAAATGGCTCCTGACTCTTTAAGAACATATCTAACACATTTTTGAAAATTACTTGGACAGTGTATTTAATGTGTTTAGCCAAAATATGTGTAATACTTTTTTTATATTTAAAAAGTTTCTATAATGCTCATTTTCAGCTCTATGTTTTAAATCTGGGAATCAACTAGAATTGCCTTGTATGACTCGTGGCTAAAAAA
The DNA here is from genome assembly GCF_963930695.1 of Labrus bergylta. Classification (NCBI taxonomy): domain Eukaryota; kingdom Metazoa; phylum Chordata; class Actinopteri; order Labriformes; family Labridae; genus Labrus; species Labrus bergylta. Next base: position 15,064,412 of record NC_089204.1, on the reverse strand, counting down.
AAAAAAAAATCCTTTCTTGCCTTTAAATGCAAAGCAAGTTTCTCCTTCTGTTCTCAGCACTTCGGAGTGATCAAAGAAAGAGCAGGAGAAATGAAGAGATACAAAGAGTACAGTGACATTGGAGAGAGAAGGCAGCTGTGCAATAATTCTTGGGAGAGTGAGGAAGACAGTAGAGAGAGAGAGAGAGAGGGAGATTGTAATAAATGGTGATAGTGTTATATCTCAAAACCCTGAGGGGACTGGACCCAGCTGCAGAGAAAAAGAAGAGAAAGAAGAGAAATTCTGTTTGCATGTATGTGTGTGTTGTTGACTGACTGTGGTTTGTATTAGTGTCTTGAATTATTATCCCTACATGCACGTGGCATGTCATAAATCAGTTTAAATTAACAGAAGGAGCAGGTTAACAAGGCACCTTTAAATCTTGAGACATCCAAGGCTCAGAAATGTCATAAATCTTTGGACTAAAGTATCACACCCTATTTGTCACTGTGTTGCATCACCATAGATTTTTTTGGGGAAAATATTTAATTGCCAGAACTTTTAGTGTATTGCTCCCAACATCTTGGCAAGCCCTTTTTTTTTCAAGGAAAAATGTGATAAAAGCTGAGAAGAGACAACAGCAATGTTTTAGGTGAGATGCATCATTATACATTATTGCCTAAAAAATGTAGGACAGCTTCTTTAAATTAAATCTAAATTTTCTAGAAAGATCGCATGAGTTTTCTTTAACACAAAAAAATCCTCTGGACTTGCATGCAGCTTCATCCTGATATCACATCCTATACGGCCTTTCTGCCCTAGTCTGTTAGAAAATAACTGTCTTGCTCAAACGCCCTTCAGCTAGGCTTGTGCTTGCAGGCTTTTTTACATGAGAAGCACACTTGGTCACAGCTGTGTGTAAGAAAGTACTGTATATGCTATATGTTCATATATAATAAAAGGGCAACAGAGGTAATTCACTTTGACAGCTTGTCACTAAGGTTTACTGTTGCACATGCACCCACCTTCTTCAATGTTATGTGGTTTTACAAAAAGCTAGTCCGTATAGTCCTGGTGTTGTTAATAGTTCCAAGACCAGTGATAGTTACTGCATTTAATCCTGCATGAGGTTCAGGTTGTTTATGCTTCTTGCTTTTATGTTTCACACAGTCAGACGTTTTGTTGTCGAAGAACGTACTGCTGCACTATGACGTCATCCTCAAGAGGAATAATCTTTATGCATTGCAAGCTCATGCAAAATGCAATGAGGGAAACTGCAAGCCCAAACATCAAACTACATAATTGAAGGTTTAGAAGTCCAACCTCCTCAACCTTGAAGTTATTTAGTTTGGATTTATACAGTATCATTTTACTGTAAACTCAAAAAGGAAAGTAGATGGTAAGTGTGAAATCTGTCTCTCTCCCACTAATGGTGTTTTTAAAACTTGCCTTAAGACATATTTATACTCAATTGCCTTTAATTGTCAATAACCCGTCAAGCACAAAATCCATAGCTCTGTTAGTCTTGTGTTACACTGGACTTAGCTGTCACTTGTTCTTTCTCTTCTGATTGTTGTTGTTCTTGTCTGTTGCTTTCTAATGCTTTGTTTTCTATCTGCAATGTTCAGCACTTTGGATCAACTATATTGTGGTTAAAGTGCTATTTCAATAAAGTTGAGTTGAGTATAAATCAAGTTGAGTAAATAACAAGAGAGGTTTTCGTTATCCCTCAATAAAAAATGCCCTGTACTTCCTTGGTGGCAACAATCCTAAGGACAAAAAAATCACTGTAAGGGATTTGTTTTCCACTGAAAAGGAACAGACAGTATTGTGTGACATTGTAGCTGCAAAAACCCTAGAAATGATGAAATAATGTTCATTTTTTAAAGAAGGGACTGAGATTTACATGAGCACTTCTAACACAGAAATGTGCCAATTGAAATGCCTGAAATGAGTTTACAGTACCCTGAAGGTTGATTTCAAATTCTTAAAAAATAAAAACCCACAAGAATAAACCTACTGATAGATCATTGTTGCAGACAAATGCAAGACCGGTAATACATAACCACTACTCAAGATTACTGCATAAGAGTGCCCATGCAGTAACTACACAACGTAAACTGACTCAAAATACTGCAAAGTGGTTTATCTGAATGATTGCAAAGCTAAAGTAATACAAAACAATGTTATTTAAAAAAATTATAAAACCACTAAAGTGCTTCCTGTACAGATGAGTTTGGCCAACATCCAATGCACCAAACGTAAGTGGAGAGGCTGCATTTGAATGCAGTGCTATTGGTAGAAGCATGCAGCCATTTGTAACGAAAATGTAACATACCAAATGTAATTAAATCACAATGTGTCCCAAAATAGCTTCACCAGTGCAAGAAACAAGTAAAAAAGTAAAAAAAATATCCCATATTATGGTGTTTCTCTTCAGTCTTAATTAAAGTGTATTTCATTTTGGGCAGATAGAAGGGTACAGGCATTAAATACTTTGTAAAGATAAGTATGCAGACTTAGGATGGCCAAAAACTTTAATTTAAAGATGTAAAAGCATAGGAGGGAGAGTAACTGATTTTGTGTCAAGATCAACTTGTGTGTGTGCATGTGTGTGTGTGTGTGTGTGTGTGTGTGTGTGTGTGTGTGTGTGTGTGTGTGTGTGTGTGTGTGTGTGTGTGTGTGTGTGTGTGTGTGTGTTTGTGTCCGTCCATTCAGATGAGGGAGTCACTAGCAGTCATTTATTTTTGGGTGTCACAAGCTATAAAGGTTAAGAGCCTGTGATATTGACTGCTGCTGTGTTCGCTGCTTCACTTTGTTCATTAGCTGCATACATTATACAGAAGCATCAAGCAGCCACTCAGATTTCATCTGACAGCTTGTCATTATGAGTTACAACCTGCTTCCCTTCAATATGAAGTATACCATACAGCGCTGGCTGACTGTACATCAAGGCACAGAGAGTTCCTTCAGGCAGGACGTTCGATAAAGGAAGCCAGAAAACTCAACTCAGGCTATCGGCTGCATCATGGTCCATCTTCAGTGAGGGTGAAGTGTAGCCTTAAAGGGCAATCGTTCTGTTTTCGTTCTTAAGTTTTGTACATCAAAATCACTCAAATGTTATACTTACTCCAGAGCATGTTACAGTCCTTGTTTTCAATATTTCCTATTTTTGAAGCATGGGTTAAACGTTGAAGGACTTACCAAGGGTAAGCTAGCCATTGCCGATCATCGCTATGAATCACTGAATATATACTGTACTAATAATTCAATAGGCAGGAACATCTAAGAAAAGTATCCATTTTCATGAATCCGTTATCTTTTAGTCTCTTTAACACGGAATGATGTTCCTTCTTTCAAACTTTCATTGTTCCAACTCTCTCTATAGTCCTTCAGGCTCTGCTTCAGTAGCTGATGAATATTCAGAGTAACACAACGAACCACTGTAGACCTTTTTTTTTTGTAAAGCTGACAGCTGGACTGATATCCATTCACACACACTCACACATACAAACATGAATCTCCCCGGAGACTTCAGCCTCTTCAAGGTCAAGACACTCTTCAGGCTCTGTTTGTACACCCGGTTAGTCATTAATACGGATCTGCTCTGAAAAAACTGTTAGCATCGTCTAAGAGTAAAATATAATCCTCTAAAACATTATGTATAAAAGACTGATGAATGAAGAGAAAATAAAGAGGGAAGAAATACTGTAGGTTGGCTTCATTATACACTAAATTCAGAAAAATGACAACACCATATGGTTTAATGTCATATTTCCTTCAGATCACTTCTGGATGATCATAATAACAAAAATCAATTGTTGCCTCAAATCATCTGTTTCATCAGTCCTTATAGCAATGATTAAGAATTGTAAACTACATTGTTATTGTTGTTATTGTGTAGATCCCTTCTGATATTTTTGTTGTTGTTTATGTCTTACCAAAACTGTCATTCTTCACTCATGATTTACTACTCTTCCCATTGTCACTGTCATCATGGTATAGAAATGTATACATGAACTGCAAAGCAATGTTTTTTAAGGTTTGATGCAAATAATGGTTCAAAAATGACAATAAGGCATTCTGGAAAAAACTCCAATAATCTATAAAACAAGTTTGGTTTCAGGAGAAGAGTAACAAGTCAATGCAATAAATGATGTGAAAAAGACAATGAAGCCTGGTAAGTAAAAATAGACACACAAAGGAAGATACATTCAGTATCTCACCATCACTGCATTGTTTATCTGATCTGATGAATTTCAAACATGTCGTGGCAGCTTGCGTGTGTTTTGTGTGTGGGCTGGAGGGCCGAGCAGGATCTGATTCACCGACCTTCAGTAACCTCATTATTGTTTCTCTCATTCACTATCTAGTCAGTGCTGCTTGTGTCTTTTCTTATATGGGCTCGTGAAGGAGTTGCTGTTGCAACGGAGACAACATACGATAAAAAAAAACTATTACTTTTTATTCCTTATATGGAATAAAAAATCATAATATGTTTATTATGTCCTGCCAAGGAACAGCTCTAAGCTAACTCTGGTGCAATGCATCAAATGGCAACATTTACGTTTAATATTGCATTTGGTCCCTTTTATAATTCAAAATAAAAAAATAGAAAGAATCAGTTTCAACTAAAAAAACAGTGGTCAGAGATATTAAAAGTAACAAAGAAACGGTAAAAACGCAAACAAATGTGAAGCAGTACATCTTTATGAGGTGACCGACTTTTTTTCAAATCAATCTGTATACATCTGTCTCTGTTTTAGAAAGCGTTTCACACAGAGTTCAATCCAACACTGAAACACTAATTAGCTAATGGACAACATTTATCACATTTGACACTGGAGGCTAATTAAGCCGCTTACACATAACAATCACTAGCAATGCAGTTAGAGCAGCAGGCTCATTAGGATGCATCAACATCAGTGTAAGTGTCGGACGACACAGCTGGAGTCTTAAGCCAATCAGGCTGAGTGATATCGACAACAACCGTGACACAGCAAGCAGTCAAACCTCAAACCGCAGTCAGAGAACAACACAAGCGCTGGGAAAACAGATGTAAGTTCAATGTTTTTCTACAGCAACAAAAGTATAAACGCAGTTTTTTTGGGGCTGATTTGGACTTACTTAACACTTGACCTGAGCCTGGTTTTGCACCACACTGCTCAAACTCAGTCATTAACCTCTCAGCTGGTGTTTTATTGTCTCACTGCAATATGATACTTCATTGTTTCAAATCACAACTGAAAGAAGGGTTTTGTTTTAGATCAGAGGATCTAAAGATGGCATGGATCAGGGAGAGGAGCTTCTTTCACTTTACTTGAACTTTTAAAGTATATTTAGTAGTTCTTACTTTTATAATGACACTTTTGTGTGTTAGCTGCACTGAATTAGAAAATCTACTTTATTTGCATTTCACACAATGATGAAATAGCTAAAAAAAAAAGCAACATTTTTAGGCCTTTATGGATATTTCTGTTGCCAATGATCGTTCTCTATTTTGTTTTTTTCAGCATCAGACGCTGCAGGATGACTTCCAAACCCTGAATACTTGATCTTGATATTTTACCACCTACATAAAAAAAAAAAAACACGTTCCTCCATTTCAGACATACGAATACTCTTTCCGCTTAGTTTATCCCTTTCAGAAAGACTGTACAATTGACTGTTTGTTTAAAAATTAAGAACTAAGAGAGTGTGCCTTTACTTAGAGGGAGGGAGTTACTTTGCAGTCATGGTTTTCAACAACAAGAAACCAATAATGTAATCTGTGCAATGTCTTTGCTAAACAGATGTAGAAATTAACCAAATACCACAATTAGTAAGGTTGTATTGTTTAAAGCATCAAATATCACCAAAGCCATGGGATTTGACATTATTATTAAAAAAATAATGTGCAAACCTGACCAAATATTTTTTTCCTGCCAGCAAATCCTCTATTTACCTTAGAAGAAATACACATCTTAATATGTTTGTAGGTAAGGTATCAGTAAATGAAGCTTTTCTAGTAACCTATTCAGAGTCTGTATTTGCTGAGGATGGAGTTGTGGCCTTGACATTAAGTGACAGATATTATCTCCTCACTTGTGCAGCGTGCTGGAAAATCTTGGTACAGTGCGGTCAAAGGACAACAGGGGCCTCAAAGAGAACATCTCTCTGTGACACGCACATCCTCCTGTCTGTCCTCCGCTCTCTCTTTCACCGCCGTCTTAATCTTCCTCTTCCTTCCCTCCCTCTGATCCTTCCTGTTGTCGTATCGAACACATGCCAGGAGTGCTGTTGTTTTTTTTAAGGAGCGAGGGTACACTGACTTTAAAGCATCATGTCTTAGTACTGGAGCAGAGAGAGGAGGAGAAAAAAAGGGAAAGCCCTGAACTCATCCTTGAGGACCACCAGAGTCAGTCAGTCTGCCTTTATGCAAGCGTCTCTTAGACATGCATGTGAATATAATGAATCCAAAGAATTACATTGAAACGCTGAATACAAGATGGAAAAACACTTTGTCCAGTTTTTCTTCTTAAGTATCTTAGATTTATCTTCGTCCCGAACCTTCACATACACCTGGTTCACTGCACACATTCATACAACTAACACGTCTGAGTGGAGTAAAAGGCATTCACACATGGCAGTATCCACTCTGCAATCAAGGTGGCTGTAATGATTGTAACTGTTAGCCAACCACAACAAGAACTATATACAACAAACGCAGAAGAAGACACAATAAAACACAAGAAGAAGAAGAATAATGTAGCAAGATGACACAGCAGAGCTAGAGGCTTCTTTAATTCAGCTGTGTGGGGAAAAAAAAAGAAAACAGATGTTCAACAATTAAACAGTCTGTGACATGACTGCAGCTAGTTGCGTATACATTTCAACGACTGTGCGTGCAAATGGAGAAGTAGAGGACCCTGGCTTCGAGTGTGTATTAAAAAAAGACCCAAACCACCTATTAATGTCACATCCTTTACGCACATTATTCAGTCCACGTTCCCTGCCTTTTACTGGCTTAGACGAGCACAATGTGCACTGCACACATTGTTTGACTAACAACCATGATGGAGTGCAAGATTGATTCAACTTACAGGCATGTGCTAAGTAATGAGAAAGCATTGTATCTCTCTCCTAACATGTCGTTTTATATCTGAATAAGCCATAAGGAACATTTACATAATATACTCCCATGCCTTAAAGACAGAGAGACATTACTTTAGACTTAGAGCCTTTTATCAGACATTGAATACCTACTTTAACATCTACTTAAGTAAATTATATATTTAAAGGTATGATTAAAAAGCTCTGCATGAACACAATACTGAAAGTGAATGGACTGTTTATAAGTTACCATCCCGTGTATAGCGTCCCTTTCTGTGTGTGCCAGCAGTGAGCTGATGGTGATGATGCCAGCAGCATCACTTGGCAGTCAGAGCGATTTGATTTCACACAAAGCATAAAGAAACAGTGTTAGCCGTTAGCAAGGTAAAGCCAAGACATATTAAGAAGACCTTATTTTAAAGCACTTCACTGTTTCTGTGAGGCCTGTGTAGGGTTTACATGCAGTAGTCTCCTAAACCTGAGGCGTGATGCTTCTTCAAGGCTGACGGCTCATCAACATGACTGACAGGTGCAGTGGTGCTAACTGAGTGACAACAGAGAGAGGGAGATTAGCTACATGGTCGTCTGACTCTTGAAAAAAAAAAAAAACAAGCATACAGAATAATTACAAAGTAAGATTTGATGATATTGCAATTACAAATACAATTGCAATATGTCTGGGACGCCAAGTGGGCGGCCTGGGTTCGAATCCGACCTGTGGCTCCTTTATCGCATGTTATTCTCCACTCTCTCTTTCCCAGATTTCCCAGATCTGTATTTTACTCAGGTTGAGATGATGTACATTATTTGATTTAATGTTAATTTAATTTATATTTACATTTTGTACTTTGCTTACAATTGCAAGAGTAACTGTTTAATATGATGCACTTTGCCTTTAAGGTTGCTCATGGTTACGGTTGGCATAGTGATATTGCTTTAAAGTAAGTGAGGTATCACTGTTGTTGGTGTTCGGTCTGGGTATGTCATGCTTTGCTACGGACAGACATTAAAAGTAAACGTAACGCACAGCAGAAGTTGTCCTTTTGCTTACACACAGCCAAAGGTACATTTACTTCAGTATGTGTAGTGTCATGGCAAGACAACCAAGGATCAAACAAAGAATCAACATCATTCAAGAAGCGCCTTTACAATTTCGCCACCTAATGACCACAAAGAAATGGAAGATGACTACCAAGATGCATCAAATAAATAACTAAAAAGATTGCTGAAAAGATGTCAATAGCACAAAATGATCACAAAGAGATAAAGAGAGAACAAATGTGTCATTAAATAACACCAACATGACACAAAATGACCACAGGGAGACAAAATACATCATAAAGTATTATAAATAAACGTAAAAATAAAGATAAAGGGACACAAAAGAGAGGCTAAATTACTACAATGTGACAAAAGTGATCACAAAGATCATTCTAAATGATTTCAAAAAGGCATAAAATGGCACCAATTGGACATGAAAGAACACAAAAAAACATTAAATGTCAAATATGGGCTTTAAATGTGACTCTGAATATAACCTGATTTTACTTGCACGCATTTTTGGTATAAGTGGAGGTACTTTTGAAGTTACAGCTCTCACAGTCAGTAAAAAAAACAAAACATAAATGGTGTTCAGTGTTGTGCAGTGAGCTGAACCTCAAAGTAAACGCAGCCTCTAATGAAGAGTGTAGGTTTAGCTGACGTTGGTATACTGCAGTACATTCATTCATCCTCTCTCACACATATCAGTATCAAGTAAGGATACGTATTTATGAGGCAGTATGTGGGTCACAAAACATCGCTGTGTGCATGAATATGGGTCAAAATACATCATACATGTCTTAATCTCCCCTCTCTCCCTCTTTCTCTCTCCCTCTCTCTCTCTTTCTCTCCCATGTGGGATAGATGGCAGGGAGACAGATTATCACACCCTGCTGGCCCACATTCCTGCCCGCTCTTCATTTTAGCATACCACCCCTCTCCTCACTGGTTCAGCTCTGACCAACCCTTGGTTTTGTTGTTGTTTTTCGTCACTTTGGGATCATTTATTTCCATAAACAACTGTTACTGACATACAAAGCCGACATAATGTGTCTCATGAATCTGTATTTTTCTATATAAAAAAATATAGCACAAATAAACAGATTGCCTTTATGTTGCTGCTGAGTGTTATGGAAAAATTATTTGATAATAAAATGAGTGGACTTTGCTGGTCTATTACACAATTTGATTTTTTTATTTTTGTAGCTAAATTGCTAAATTGCCAAAGCATTTTATTGAACTTTCTAAGAGCTTGTATACACACTACAGTATAAAAATACAGTCAGATGAATAAAAATCCCATTAACAATGTCATAAATATAATCACTGTCTGTAGTTACCAAAGTATATATGTGTGTTTGCTCAGACTGAGCTACGCATGAAGAAATATCACTTCAGAGGAAGGTTATTGTCACTAGCTCAAAGCCTTTAGAGGGATTTGAACTGATTCTAAGTAAATTCAAAGAGAAATCTCTCTGCAGAGGCTGGTTGTGTGTGTATGATAGGAAGAAGGAACAGTTATGTTTTATTGAGCAGGTGCACTGAAGGCCTGAGAGTTTTTTACTGGCTGTCCTGTGGTCTGATTATGTCAATGCAAAGTCACAGAACCTGTTTAAATAACTAATGGCTGAAATTGCACATTTCTATTTTAAGAAATGCAAATATAGATCAGATACACTCAGTGTGACTCTGGCCTCTCTGAAGCAAAATGAAAATAAATCCTTGCAATCATGACTGCAGTATATCCCCCTGTGATTGGTCAGTGATCTCTTTAGAGCTAGCTCTGATTGATCAATAAACACTGCAGGTCAAGTTGTGGTTGGCCAATGCCAGAGAAAAGTCCATTCTGATTGGTGAATGAGCCGCACAAATTCAAGTCCAGTGGTCAGAGAGGACTTTAAATCCAGCTATGATTGGTTGATCAAGACTTTAGCCGATCAGGAAATACCATCTATGATCTATCCTCGGACACACACTACAAAACTCTATAGACGGCCTCTCCTGTACACAGTGGGCCATTTCAAATAGCTTTCAGAAATTGACTGATTTGATTGATTTGTTTCCCCTTTTTTTCTTTGCTTCATTTTCAACTCACAGAACATTTCTGGAAAGAAAGATCAGATTTTTTTTCTCCATCTTATGTTGCAAAATGTTTTTGGGGTTTTTAAGGTAAATAATGTTTAGAAACTGTGAGAGCATGAACCATTTCCTACATCAGTCTACAATAAAACAACAAAAGCTGCAACATTAGACTTTTTAGTACATGTTGAAAAGAATTGATTCTATTGTCTTTTTATTTATTTATTTTCTAAAGAAGAAGAAACCACATATGCCTTTTCTGTGGGCACCTTTTTTCTCCCCTGATTGACAGGTGTCTCTGTTCATCACATTCAGCTAAAGAGGTTACTCCTTCTGTCTTTGAAGGCTGCTCTTTTTCTTCTACTAACTAACGAAGAAGTAAGCAAAAAGACAGACATCCCTTTCTGCTCAGAGCCGGAGCTCTGCTTAAATGCATGCCAGGATAAACAGCATCCTCAAAAGAACACCTTTGTAAGTAGACAAAGGGAAATTATTTTAACTGTCTGTACTATATGCTCGAAAGCAAACCATATAATGCAGCTTGTCATAAAAAACATGAGAAGTCCATCGCTGTCTGATTTTTAGGACATTATTGTACAGTATAAAGCAAAATTAAGATGGATGCACACAATGTACTCACTATTGATTTAAAACTAAATAGCAAAAAACTTTTCCTATTAAAAAAATAATTTATTACATCACTGTAGTTCCAGTTTTCTGGGAGTGTAAAGCTGTAAAGTTGAGGTGTCCACTGACAGTTTGACATGCAGCTACATGTCGCAGGGCATCTCAACACACAGCCTGTTCTTAATTCTAAATATCTTTCTGAAGGTAAAGGCCTCATCATCTAACACATTTTTTTTCCAAACAAAAAAAAATCATGGTATGGCAAAAACATTTGCAGGATCCCCCCCACACACAGCGGCTCAGACTGATTCTTTGAAAATTCTTTCCGTTTCTGCCAAAAGATTAGACAACCTGTCTGAAATCTGTTCGTCTGTCAGGTCACTAAAGGAGGATTACAACCAATCCAGGAGGTGCCTGTGGGCTCTGTGGCAACAGTCAGATGAATACAAATCCAAAATAGACACAGTGTTATATCACAGAGGCCCAATGCAGAGAGATCTTTCCCTTTGAATTATAAGACTGTGATCTCTTTCTCTCCCCACTGTCTCCTCACCTCACAATGTCTCAGTCTCTGTCTTTGCTTTTCCTTGTGGTTTCCCTGTGTGCACCCTGCCCTTTTTCTCAACCCGTTCTTTCTTTCTTTCTGTCGGTCTCATCTTTCTTAGAAGTGCTGCGTAGGGGATAATGATGATGGAATAGAGGTGGAGAGAGGAGGTAGAGGCCATGTGTAATCATGTTATAACAGCTCCAGCAGCAACACCTCAGTGTAGCTCTGAACTCCAGATACAAATACAAATGCACAGAAATCCATGTTTCTAAAACGAATGCATTGCATAATACATTGCAGACTGATTATTTGTATTTCAGCATTAAAACAGTCATTGTCTAATTTGATTTGTAAAATGTATCCATCTAAATGCCCCAGTCAATTCGGTTTATTTTTCTTCAGTTTTTAATGTGCACATTGAAGAGGTGATAAAATATTTACGTTGTTATTTGTTTAGTCTTTCACTTCCATCTATCACACTGCTGTGGGGGAGGGCACCTTCCCCCGGCAGGTTAATTGGATGTAAATGGATAAGGACAGTTTCAAGCCCTTTGCCCCGTAAGAAAGTCAACCTGCCTCAGAGCTGCTGTGCCGACAGTCTCCACCTGAGCGTAACGTGTCCCTCTCTGTCTTACCTTGTCACATCACAAGAATGTAGACATTGGATGCAAAGACAGGAATTTGTCTGATGTGAATTTTTGCTTTGCAGTATCTGCAGAGTGAGACTCAATCATGATAACACAGCTAAATATTAAGGGTGTTTTCACACTTTTGATGACATTTTATACTTCATTCAGAGTCTGCTAGCCAAAAATGCTCTTCTCTGATAGCAGATACATACTAAGATGTTGCCATATTGTAAGAACACTTGATATTCTCAAAACCAGCAAGCACTTCATGATACCATGAGCAGAATCAAAGATGCTTTATTCCGATTCTGTTTGATTGTTCTTTAAGCTGTATCCACAGAAATAATTAACAAAACAAAATGAAAGGAAACAAACCAAAAAGGATCTTATCGTCATTTATTGTATAACCCTGTTGAATGAAGAATCTCTGAAACTATTTCTATATGTAGATAGTTTATCTTAATACATACACCCAGCAATTCTTAACTTTGACTATGCTATTACAGTTTTTCTCAGTCGCTTTGGTACATTTCTCAGATCAGAATTGAGATTCTCAAAACTACTTGTTCAATCTTCACATCATTGTGTCACTTGTGCACATCAAAAAAGCAGTTTCTCATTTCTTTGAACAAGTTGCAAATGCTTTGGTACATCCATGCAAATGATTATGTACAATTCTCTGCTGTTTCCTACATTATCAATTGCTTATGTCATGTTGATCAAAATGTATTATAATGGGTCTCTGTTGAATAGTCTCACCCCCCACAACATTTAGGCATTAGTTCATCACATAAGTCTTTACATGCAAAATGGTTGAACAAGTTGTCATAATATGTCAAGCATATTTCTATACATTTCCATTAGACTTTTTTTCTAAATCTGTCCTGAATTTGTAAATTGCTCCCAGGTGAATCTTGACTTTCTCGAACGAAGGGAAATGTGTGAAGCATTAGATCAACCAATGATCAACCAGTTTTCTGAAATAGCTCAAAGGTGCATCTCATGAACCGTCATGTAAGTATATATATAGCCGGAGCACAACACAATGTTACAATGTCTGACAATGGAAGGACAAGGAATTGGACGGGGTCAACAGCCAGAGAGAAGAAGAAGAGGAAGAGGAGTGAGGCTGCGTGGCGGAGGAGCTGGGAGGCAAAACAGAGGAAGAGGCCGAAGAGGCCGAGGACATACGCGCGTTCCTGATGAGGTAAGAGCCACACTTGTAGACCACGTTCTCAATCATGGGCTTACAATGGCAGAGGCTGGTCGAAGGGTGCAGCCAAATGTTGGGAGAACAACTGTGTCCTCAATCATTCAGACTTATCGTCGACAGAACAGGTATGTAATCTAACAATAGGCACTGTACTGTAATACTGTATACTTTCTGTAATGCTTCATACAATATTACAGTATTCCACTTGCATTTTACAATATACAGTCAGTATACTTCATACAGTGACATTTTATCTTACTCAATTTTGTGTTTTGCATTACTATATTTTTTCCACATAGGACTGCAAGACAACTTCACAGGGGTGGCAGAGGGCCCCTTTTCACACCTGAACAGGAGGAGACTATTTGCACCATGGTTGTAGAAAACAATGCCATGGTGCACACTAAGGTGTAACTTACAATTTACAATAATTGTCATCAGAACGTTAGTCATAGTTTAAATCAGAACACCCCTCCAGAGTACACTGTTATATTGACAACATGACTAAGCAATTTGACTGTCTTATTTGTACACAATGACACAAGGACTTGTCATTCTGATGGCACTGACATGTTCATTGACACAGATATTTACTTTTGAGAGATGAACTAAGGATTTTGAGCAAGAGACTGGCTTTTGCAGGTAATCCATGGCGTTTTGCTATTTGTACAAATTGTTTTGAGAAATGCACTTACTGTTTTGCAAATGTCGAGGATGATTCGAGAAATGTACCAAAGTGACTGAGAAAAACTGTAATACAATTCTGAACTTTAACTATGCTATTACTGTAAAGAAGCTCCATGAGAACAACCAAAGAAGATGTTACTCTATCTTAGACTCAAGTGTTGATCAGGCACTGAGATGAGGTTATCTTCACACATTTTCTTTATAAACAGAAAAATACTAAGTGAATAACCATTGGTAAAGAAGTGCAAATGAAAAGTTAAAAAAAGAGTGATTGACCTTCTGCAGCCAAACTGAAGTATGTTTACTATAAGACTCACCAGGCTGCCATTGCCCTCCCTACGGAAATAACTGAATTCACTTCCTCATGGTAAAATGTTTAATTGTTGAGTTATTTGTGGTAGGTCCTTTTAATATTTGATACTCTAAACCTTCATCTATCTATCCATCCATCCATGGTGACATTGACCAGCTGAGCCAATGCGTCCATTTCCAAATGACAAAGCTAATGGACTGAAGAGGAAGACGCAGCGAGTGGACATAAGACAGAGGAAGCCGGCGTTAGTCAATATTGGCACTGAAGACATTAGCAAAGACATTTACCCTTCACTTCTCCTTCCTCGCTCTTTCTCTCTCTCTCTCTCTCTCTCTCTCTCTCTCTCTCCCCCTTTCCTTATTCTCTCAAACGTTCCAAGTCACCTCCCTCAATTTCTCTCTCCACTTCTTCTCCTGCCCTCTACTTCCCCTGGAGAGCGATGCTGTCTCCCCCTCCAACACCTATTTTCACGTCCAATACTTAACCTGCTCCTGTCCATTGCTTTTATTGTTTCATTTCATCCTTCCTTTCTTTTATTTCAGCTATACATCATGAACTGCCCCCCTTGCTCCTTCAGACACCATTGTTTTAGATGGATGGATAGATGGATAGATCGATGGATAGATAGATGATAGATGGATGGATAGATGGATAGATGGATAGATAGATGATAGATTGATGGAAAGTTTTTTTTCTCTTCTCCTTGCCCACCTGTAGTGTGTAATAATTGTCTATGGGCACTGATGGGGGGTTAGTGAGGTGGAACAGCTTTGGTATTTGCAGACCTGCTGGGCCGTGAAATCTCCCCGCACATGCATACGCCTCATATCCATTTAAATAGATTTAAATAAACGACCTTACACTGTGGCTAGATTGGGCCCGTGCACAGACAGACGCTGGAATGGATGGATGGACAAAGCGAGGGAAAGGTGCACAAGATGGAAGGTAAAATGCCGTTAAATGAAGTTTTTCCTACAATTTCCATAAAGCATGGGAATGCGATGATTGATGGCTCGGTGGTGGGAAGGCGAGGCGTAGAGCAGAGCAGCTCTGATGGATGGATAGATGATGTGTGCAGCGAGAGGGAACAGAAGGTAGATTCCATTTCAGATCTGCGCTCATCTGATGCATGCACCATGCTGGTGCTCTAATATGTAGATTGTGTTTAGCCTTTATCTATGGTAGCAATGTGAGGGAGCACAAACACACTCGGGCCATTTTGTTGAGACTAATGGTTGTACATGAAATGCCCCTGAATACTAATTTTAATGAATAATTTCTTACTTTGCTGCCACTTTCACATCATCCCTGGTCAAGGTCATGACTCGTATATTGATCTATTACATTATAACACTTTGGTTTGGACTGTAATCTTTCAAGTGTTTTAGCAGCAATAGCCATTTTAGTACACATGCATATAAAGAAGAGGTTAGGAAACTTTAAGATTTGATGTCTCCTCTGCAGACACATATTCGGAGTGACTTTCCCCTCTTCTCCAGACATGGAAACAGATGTGGATGTTTATGTGGCAGTTGGGGACCGAATGCCCTTCTCTGGGGCTCAGCAGCAGCAAACCCTCAGGATCTAACAGCTGCCATGTGGTGCACATCAGCCGCCTTTACATGCTGCAAATGCACCCAAAGGTGAGCCATGTATATCCAGGAAAAGTTGACTGATATGTTTAAGAAAAACCTTGCCATGCAACAATGTTCCTTTTGTTGGTAGTCACAGCCATGATTTTTTGGGGCATTTTCAATTTGAGTGCCAAGTGTGTGTGTGTGTGTGTGTGTGTGTGTGTGTGTGTGTGTGTGTGTGTGTGTGTGTGTGTGTGTGTGTGTGTGTGAGTGTTACGATCAACATACCTGTGTGTTTAGTGGCAAAATGGGGAAACTTTAAAGAATACTGGAAGTATTCAAGCGTTATGGATGTCAGTAAAGCTCTTTTTATGGTTTCACAAATAAAACATGCAGCACTTTATGATGCTACCCTAACCCTATATGTTTATTTTTTAATGTATTTTAGGTTAAGGGACATCTTTATCGTTTTCCAGAAGTCATAAGACACAAAATTAGCCTCCCAGTTTTTCCCAGTTTTACTTTACTGTTCTAACTGTTCTTCAAAGATTTGTCTTTCTGTGGTCAATTCGTTTGTCCCTGTTCTTCTTCCTGCATCTTATCCCATCTCCCCCTATCCCATTTTCAAGTCCAGCGCAGTTTGGGTAGATGGCTGTTCATCATGATGGATTAACGCTGGGTCTTTTTAATATAGCAAAGAGTAAGGTATTTTACCTTCTTTTTGTAATGTGTTGATTGATTGATTGACTGATTGATTGACGGCTATGCGCACAAAAATACAGAAGAACACGACCCCTGCTTCCAGTGTGTATTAAAACTGTCCAAACTGCGTTCCAATGTCCCATCCTGTACGCACATGAGCCATTCCATGTCACCTGCCTTTGACTTGGCTAAAATGTATTATTCTAGCCCAGCTTAATTTTAAGTGGATTTCAAGTCTGTAAATCATCAAACACATATCAAAGTACAATACGTCTGAAGTTAAGAGCACAAATGATCACAATTTACCCAATGTTTTATTGCATTTTAGAGACAAAGTAAACAAGTTAGTATTTTCCACTTGTTCTAACATCCTGTCCTAGCTTGCACTATTGAAACCAGTCTTTTTAAAGGACTGTGTAAAATGTCAAGCTCTACAATAGGCCACATGCAGAAATACCTTATCTATATGGGCAGCTATCTATAGAGCCCATCCCAAAGCTTTTTTATCTCTTCTCCCTGTTCTTTTATTCATCATTCTACTTCTTTTCCTGGGAGGGACACACTGCTTGTGGAGGTCTAAACGCCCGGAGTGGAGAGGGATTTCAGGTGTCGGGGTGGGGGGTGGGATGTGAGAGAGGCATGTGAATAATAGATCAGAGAAGGGAGGAGAGAATAAGAGAGATATAAAAGGTGTGGAGATAGAGAGAAAGAGAAACAGATATAAAGAGGGTGTCAAAAGGACAGAGAGTCAGATAGGGAGGACGCCTGAGGGATGCATGCCAGTGAGAAAGGGGACGGATGTAGGATTGACAGTTTTTCTTGGAGGGCAACTGTGACAGGAAAACACACATCTATAAAAGTACTGCATCTGTCCTTCTATCAGTCCATCTGGTCCTCCCACACACTGACTCTTCCTGCCTCTGGTGTGGTCAGCAGCTGTTGCATAAGACAGCCATTCATCTTTTATTGAGATGGCAAGCTTCCATAAATATGTCTACCTTGTTCTCAGGAGTCTAAAAGCTCGACCTGCAGTCAAGGAAGCAATAAACAGGATACCCACAACATCAACAATAACAAACCACTATACGCTGTAGACTTAAATTCATTTTAAAATTATTTCAGGAATGAAGGGGATTTCATGACAATGAATTATATTTTAAGATTTACTGTAAACTTGTTTTGTTCTTCTGACAACAATTACCATGACTTAGAATATAACAGAAATCTGAAGTTCACTAGAGGCAAATTACAACAATTTATTTCTCATGCTATCAGACAACAGTGTAATATAATATAGATTATTTCAAGTGTAACATTTCATTTGAATAATTGGAATGTTTCCTCTCTGAATTCTTTAAAGTGTTTTCAAATATCAAAACTGTCCAAAATGACCCAAATGATTTGGCAATAAAGTAAAAAAGTCATTGAAAGTTAACTGCAGGTTTTACTTTGAAAAATAATATATGATTGTCCAATATTGAGCATGTGTTGAATTTAGTGATGTGTTACAACTGTTGTTAATCTGTTTGTTCCTTCTTAATGCGAAAGTAATTTTACTTCTTAATAAAAACGTTTTATAACTTATTAGGACAGTTTAATTTTGTTTTACTTGCCATTATTATAGTAACGGCAGCTTAAAATAATAAGAATGAAATGCATTATTTAAGGGCCAACGGCATTATTAAACACTAGCTGCTGCAATTAGGACTGAGACTTAAGGGCCTTTCCATGTGGTCTATGGCACCCTAGTTTCAGGGCTTTCCACACGCTCCAGCTATCAGCTACCTAACCCCCCCAAAAAATGAATCGAGTAAGAAGAAAAAAGTCTTGTTCCTTACCTGAGCAGATCAATTTCATCAGCATGAACCCCTGTTCAAAGTGTTTCCTATTGGCACATCTCAACAGGCAGGAAGCCAACTTCAACTTGTCGTGACCTCACAGCTGCTGGAGGAATTACTACAGGATATAGAGAGAGAGAGAGAGAGAGAGAGAGAGAGATCACCACGTTAGTGAGAGGACAGTCTGTGGAGCAGGCCTACAGAGAGCAGAGAGAGAAAACAAACAGCAGCAGGTAGATGAAGAGCGATAGGAATAAATGAAGAGTGAGAGAAGCTGTGTAGTTTCACAGAGAGAGAGACATAGAGAGAGAGAGAGAGAGAGAGAGAGAGAGAGAGAGAGAGAACAGAGACTGATGTGCAAGTCACAACCTCCAAGACCGGCTGTTTATAAAGCCCTAGGCAAATTGTGTGTGTGTGAGAGAGAGAGAGAAAGAGAGAGGCAGTCAAGTGGCCACCCACACAACCTGTGTGTATGTCCATTGCTCTTTTCCAGAACATGGCCTGCAGGGTTCAAGTCTTCCAATCAATAACTAAACCAAACACGCACGAATGCACACACACACACACACACACACACACACACACACTGTGCACAAATACAACACTTTACTGAACGAGGGAATTTCAACTGATCACAAGAACATCGCTTATTATGGATATTATATGAAAATTTATTAAAATAAAATAAAATAAATTAAATGTGTAATTGAAGGTCAATTTATGACTTATTAGTCATTTTATGTACAAAGAAAAAAGGAAAGTCTAAAACTGATCTTTTTGGATCTTATGTCTTTGGATTAAATCTTTCACAAGATTTGAATCGTGGGGACCCTTGCTGATGCAGCAGGACTGATTGTGTTGGAATATAATGATCGGGAGATTGGCAGACTTAATGAGTGAGAAATGAATGGATCAAATCCTATCATAGAAGAAGCTGTTATTCCAAGTCCAGAAGACACATGGGCCTTTAAGTACGCAGTTTATCTCAAATGAGCAAATGAGAATATAGAATGAGCGCACAAAAATAAAATACTTTTAATGATCAGTTGACAATCGGTAAAATCTAACAATTCATGTTCGACTATGTAAGTCCTTGGATGGCGTCATTCCTAGATTTTTAGCATGTGTTCGTAGTATGAGTACTATTGACCAAAAATAAATATCAGCAGACTTTCAGGTATATGAGGGACTTTACTTCATACAAATCTGCATTATAATGCTGTTAAAAAAATTAAGATCTGTCATTTGCAAAAATGTTCTTCTTTTCTGTGTTCTATTTGCTCATGGAAGCCTCTTAGTAATCCTCCGGGGATGTACTGTGTAGAACAAAAGTAAAAAAATAAAGAAAACTACCATTTATTCTGGAGTCATATATGGAGGGTGACTTTCGCTTCACTTTTGATCTGTCACACGGTCGCATTTCATATTGCTAATTTTACTGTAAACAAATATGTGGCGGAAAGTAAATTTTGGCTGAGAGCCATTTATCACTACACACTGATAAACATGTGATTTATGTTGTTTAAGGGTAACAGTTTGGTTTGGTTTGAGGTGTTGCTTTCTCTTGATTCTAGAGCCACAGGTGGCCATACATGGAAAAGAGCATGGATTTGTATATCTTGGTCTCTGTGCTGGTTGGCAGGTTGCCATGCTGGCTACTTACAACTGACTTGTAAATATCTGGTCTCAATGCTTCACATGACAACTTCTAATGGCCATTTAATTGGCTTATAACACCCAAATTGTCTTCAGTGTTTTTGAGGTGACTTGTTGACTAGTTTAGATGAAATAAAAAAGATTTCTGTTTTTAAAAAACGGTGGGAGGAGAGACAGGCGAGAGAAGGCGAGACTGAGAGACAGGACCAGTCAGAGACACTGAAACTAAAGGATTCGGGTATTGCTTGTAGTCACAACAGCACTCCATCATTTCTCCATCTTATTTTCTGGTATTCCCCTCCCTCTGATTCTCTCTCTTTCTCTTTATCCCTCGCTCCCTCCTCTCATCCATCTCCTCGCAGCTCTCTCTGACAGTCTATTTGGCCCACACAGCTCTGTCATCCATTCAACCTGTCAGTCCTGGCAACGGCAACAATCACCCACTGACGGGTGTTTGTAGCCGGGCAGGCAGGACTTGTGGTACGAAAGTCCGTGCCATGGCTGAGAGCCTTTGGGATCATTTCCTGTGACAGCCGAGTCACAGAGGCGACCCATACAGTGAGAAGGTCGGAGGGTCAGTCCTCTCAGAGCAGAGAGATCATCTCTTGTTAGAACATCTTCTTGCAATCAGAATGTACTGGATTGTTATTCGACATATATAAATAGATATTACAAACCTTTGGATGATTTAGTCTCCTGAAGAGGTTTGGTCATCATTTTAATCAGTGTTTAAAACATTTTACCCATGACATGAGGGGCCAACAAGTTGATGAGTCAAGTTATCAAATCTATTAGACAGGAGACTGTAGATGCACTGAAAATGTATTATTCATTTCTCAGGTTAAATAATATTAATTTGCATAACTGTTGTAATGATCAGAGCCTAACTGAGAACATCATTTCCAAAAATAAGATAACGGTTTATTACAAACATTAATTTGAAACGTTTCTTTAATTTTCTGCTGCAGAACTGTTTATTAGAATAGCAACCAATGCTGTGGCACCAATTTCACCTCACTTAGTCAATTGTGTAATGTTTTGTTCATGTCGACTTTAATTGTATAAACAACCCACTTTTTTTTAGCAGCTCTGGTTCTGGAAGTAAATTTTCCCATTTCCCCCAATTCACAAAATCCTTATATCAAGAGAATGACACCTAGAAACCAAGACAACCAGCTACCTCAATACTGGTGATAAGATATTTGATTTGGGACATAAACAGCATTGAAAAACTGAGAAAAAGGCAAAGACTGTGTCCTTATTGTTCTACCAGAGTCAAGGAACTACCCATCCCAGAACCCATTGCGAATGAAACCGCTTCTCCTTAAACGTAACCCTTGTTGTTGATATCGTGTTAATACTGTTAATACAAGTATTGTTGTACCTTGTAGTTTGTGTTTTATGAATAAGTCACATTCACTGCATCATAACATGACCCATTTTAGCTAACTAACTAGTTAGCCAGCTAGTGAAACTATCCGTTTGCACACGGTGCAAAGGGGCGGAAAACATTGCAATGGTAACAACCAGCTCCACCAATCAGAGACGTCGCTGTGACATTATATAAGCGTGGATAGAGTAGTTATTTTCCCCAACATCTCAAATAAACCATGTTTTTCTTAAAACAAGTTTGATATAATACGAACTTCTGTCTTCTACAGGAGCATATACCATCGTTCCACACTCGGTTAGCTCGTGGAAAGTCTACCTTGGATGGTTATGACATTATGGCTGATAGCTAAATGGCTATTACTTCTGTAGCCACACGGTTGAGCTCTATCGATTTGTGCATCTTTTGGGTGGAGTGGGTGTATATCTAGTCTTAGCTCATTGATCCTGTCACAATTTAAAGAGTGTGTCAGTATAACACTAAAGTCAAAGGACTTTTTGTAGCCTTGACCTTCACAGCTGAGTGGAGAGAGAAAGCCACTTAGATAACACGGGGACGAGCTTTGATATCCTCTGGGGAACCCGGCATGGAGACTGCACGCAGCTCTGCTACTGTGAGTCTCTTTAGAGCAAACTGTCAACCTCTGTCACGGAAAAGTCACACGTATTAAAAACCTGGAGGAATTTATTTTAACACGAATACACGGATGAAAACACAAAATGTATCAAGGGAATTAATAGTTCTGTCTTTTATAGCTCGTTATTGATATTATCTATTTTCTGTGACAATTGCTATGTTGTCTGTTTTTATCCTGACCCATACTCGTTACGTCATCTGTACCTGTTTGGATTTCCTCCTTTCCATACGCTGAAATAACTTTTTATGTAACTCCTCATGCCTGCTGATCTGAGAGATGGCAGTTGAAAACATTTGGCCAGTTCTCCTCTCTGTACTGTAAGTGTTACTGTAGGGTTGTAAGGCTTCTGTACTTCACTGCTGAAACAACAGAGTTAGAGTGTGTGGGAGGAAAAGCCTGGGAGGAAATCTGCGCAAGAGAGAGAGATAAGCCAATCCAAAAATCACTACAACACGCCTACAATGTATTCCTACAGGGACATACAGCATGTTTGTGGTAGCCCTATAATGTAAATGTCATTTTTCACATTTTTATTTTGCCTTTGAATGTTAAATTCTTTGATAAAAACGTTTTACTGAAATCGCCTTGGCATAAGCATTATATTATATTTCCACACCATAGTCCTTTTGCATGGCACATCTGTTTTTGTTTTGAGACTGGGCTTTAAAGTTCATCTTGTTACACATTTTCCATCAAAAATTCCATATGGATGATCAGTGGGGTTGATATCTAATGGGTGCAGAGGTCATAATAAACTCATTCAAGCCTTTACTGACCTCGCATCTGCATCCATTCTGTTTCTAGATGATGTACAGTCTCATTACTACTTCCAATCATCCAGGTGGTTCCAGTGGTTGAAGTAGGATTAATGAAGAAATTATAGAGTTGTAATTTACCGGAAAAGTTTGTGCTCCCTTAAGTCAGAGAACAGAAGTATAGTCAACAAATATAATAAATTAAAACACCATTAGGCTGCTGATCTAGCGTTAGTGTCAGTGTTTTGAGATTATTTGAAGTTTAGCACAAATGTATTAGCAGTGTTTTCATGTTGTTGCAGGAGGAGGCAGAGGTCATTTACTTGAGTTCATATTTTAGCAATTTATATAATTTATGTTACATTATGAGCCGTTGATCTATAAAAAAAAAAGTAAACAGCTTAACGGTCGATTATAGCAGTCGAAAGTGCAATAGTTCCTTCAGTAAGTGAGTTTAAGCTGCAGTCAGTGGAAATGAAATGAAGTAAAACTGTATCAGTCAGAGAGAATGAACACTTGAGTGCAGTTACTAAATAAATGTGATCTGCACTTTATAGTGTTGTAGTATTCTCCTGTGCAGTGCACCTACCGAATGGTTACATAATATCATTTGAGGTAAAAAAAAAAATACCACAAAATAAAACAATAGCATAAAAGTACCAATGAGATAGGCTTAACAACCTGACGTCTCTTTACAGTACATCTCTATTCTTGTCTTGCACAGTATTTAAGTATACTTTTAGTTTGAAGATCACGAGCGAAAGAGAGAGAGAGAGAGAGAGAGAGAGAGAGAGAGAGAGAGTTTAGACAGGGATGGGAAGAGAGAGAGGGGCAGTATGAGTGAAACCGAGTGAGAGCGTGACAGTGAGAGAGATTTGCTGCTTACCTGCAGAAATGTAGAAATATATGTCCACGAGCACGCAGGAGTCCTTTCATCTGCTCCTTAATGTCTCTTCACATCTCTGTCAGCAACAGCAACAATATCCTAGCCGGATCACCCAGTCCGAAGCTCTCTCTCTCTCTCTCTCTCTCTCTCTCTCTCTCTCTCTCTCTCTCTCTCGGGACTTGGCCCACCTCCTCAGAATAGCGCTTCGTTAAACTCTCGGTGATACCCGAGATTTACCCGCACGACGATCAACACTGAAGAGACACGCGCTCCGATCGTCCGAGTCCCGTCCTCCAAGCGGTCCTGTCCTCACAGCAGCATCATCATCATCATCATCATCATCATCATCAACATCACTGTCATAATCCTCCAACCCGCAGAGCTTTATTCTTCTCCTTGCTCTAGGAATATCCCTCTGTCGATAGCGCAACCATCAAAATCATCAATAGCGTTCATCTGCTTTTCCCTCCCGCATCCTCATCTTCCACTTCGTCTTCTTCGTGTAACTGTGTCCTCACGGCTGCCTCTCCGTGTCTCTGTCCCGTGGCTCGACTCTGCAGCCCAGTAAGTGTGTCATGCTTGGGGAGAGGAGCGTTTCATCCAGAGCAACCATATGCACAGAGTCAGACAGAGAGCCAGGAAATTACAAAACAAACTGTGATGAGGATCAGAAATCATCTTTGAAGTTCTATAAGATTACTTCTGAACGTACAGTACAACATTATATTCAAACCTTAAATTATCAAAATGATGGCAAAACAAAACCCCACAGATATTATCCATGAATCTGTGAGGACGTTCAGATTTTAGAGCACAGATAATTGAACGACGAAGATGAAATACTACAGTTTTGATATATAAGCCCTTTGTAGTAATGTAGTTATATAACTACAAAAGCTCAACACATCTGAGTATTTACTAAATACAAACATTGGCTTCCCCTGCATTCTGACCATTTTTTTTCTGAACCATTTTGTGTCTTTTTTGCACAACTTTATGATTAAGATCTTGTCTTTAAGTCTTTTTGTGTCTTCTTCCAATCTCTTTTTCAGAAACATGTTCTCACAATGACAAACTTTTATAAACATGTGGACTGGAGATTTGCAGTGTCTGCACTATTCCAGCCCTGCAGAATATCTAAAGTTTCTTTATACAAGTGTATAGCTGAAATATCATTTATTATGACATTTCTTCAGTTTTTTTAAGGTTTGCACTCGTTAGAATTGTAAATAATATGGAAATGTGAAGAACAATCCAGATTATGATTCATTTCTGTGATATATGGTCATGCAGTGAAGAGGTGATCTTATTTTAATGTAGTTTAAAGAGGCGTCGAGACTGTTGAAATGACACACTCTCACTTCCCAATGCAAATGAGTTTGAAAAACTTTGTCAACAGTTTACAAATCTGTGCGTTAAGAAATCCAAGCTCACTGAATGCACGTCCGTGTCCTCTATTTTAATTAGCAAAGTTACGTGGGTTTGTTTGATAATAACAGTTATGCAATTCTTTTTAAGAAAAATGAACCGTCACTTTTACTCCTAGACCAAAACTCACACTTGCAAAAATTCACTCCCCCCATATAAAATTGCACAAAAAGCAACAAAGGTCAAAGCTCCTCATAACACGCAACACATTAAGTCATTCTAAACACTAAAAATATAATTATTTAAAGTTAATTCTAAAAGCATTTTTTTTCATATAAACAGAAGCCAGAGCCATGTCTCAATATGTTATTACTTCTTCGATTACAAAAATATTTTTATTCAATATTTATTTTTATTTATGGGTCTCACGCCTACCTTTTGTAATTTGATTTCCCCACCATGCAAACATTTAGATGTGTGTATGTATGTATTTATTTCCGTATGTGTGTGTGTGTGTGTGTATGTATTTGATACAGGTACTCTGGCTAATGAAAATATAAAAACAACACAAATATAAAATAACACATTAAGATTTAAAAAATCCAATGATTAACAGAAAATAGAAGTTTGACGAAACATATTGCTCAGCGGCAATCTACTGAAGCAGGTGCAAAACTATATGCTGCTATTATTTGCTTGTTATTGTTATTATTATTATAAAAAAAAAAATTCTACAATTTTTACCTTTTTATTAAAAATATTTTAAATAAGAAAAAAATTGAGTAAAAGTAAGATAATTCCTACATTACTACACACATTTGGAAAGAAAGTAGTGTTAAGGTGGAACGAGCATTTCAAACTACAAGTTGTTGGACAGAAAAGGTATTTGCTCCTTTGCAGAAATCAAAGACTAGATGGCACGGAAACCTTCAGGAAACCACTGTAGCTTGTCCTCTATTTGTCCAGTTAAGAGAAAGAGTTAAAGATCTTTTTCACAACACTCCTCTGTTGTTGTAGCAACTAAGGCACGGCCCTTTGCTGTTTCAACATGTCAATTTCAACATGCACAAATTGACTGATACAAAGAAATGGTTCTTTTATTCAAGTTGAGTGTGGAAAAAACCTGACAGGCTTTCACAAAGCCCTGACTTCACCCTTGGTGACCGACCTCACTCACGCTCTTGAGGCTTAACTGGAGCAAATCCCTGCAGCCAGGTTCCAAAATCTGGTTAAAGGCTAAAACCAGACGAGTAGAGGATGTTAAAGAAGATTATTAACAATAGTTTTGAAATCACATGATTGACAATAACAATGAAGCTTTAATTTCAGATGTTTTGATATTTGTTATACACAGCACGAAGGTGTGTGATTTAATCATTCATGTGAATGTGAGGAGTGTGTTGGCGTGTATTGACGTATAGACTGATATCTCGATCGATTTCCTGGAAGCCTTGTTGCACCGATCAGGGGAAGCTGAAATGGCACCGAAACAACATGCCGTATTTACATCAGATATCTTGATGTCGAAGTAAGACACAAGGTTTCTGCCTATGAAAGGAACATTTTCCTTGTTGCTGTATACCCATTGTTATATCCCCCCCATGGAAATTAATACATAGTTAAGATATACTGTTGTTGTGATTTGGTGCTATACAAATAATGATTCATAGAATTCATTGTTTGATATTTTCAATATATGGACTCTGGTGAAATCATGTATCCATCTCTGCAATTCCCGCATAGCTCCAAAAGCCCTCAACATGAGCAGAGGTCAAATAAGCCAGAATTAAAAGACATCATCGCACATGTTTTTTCCACTTTATAAATAACTTATCCCTTAAATCTCAGTGGAAGATGCAGTTTTTGTTTTTGATTAAAGCATATTTATATTGTCATACTTAATGTTTCCACAAATTATTAATTCTCATTAATCCACATGTCAGTACAAGCAACAATGACGATTTATCAACTGATCTAGAGTAAGTTTTCAGCTGTTTTTTTTTTTTCCCAAGAGCTTCATAAAAGTATCACTTTCTTGATAATTCAGTTAAAATTTTCTGGGGTTGCTGCTTGTAATGAAATGTGAAAGAAGCCTTGAAAGTGTGTTTGGTTCTTCTGCCTCCAGAGCAAACGTTGTCAAGATGTTCAACTGAGAGACTACTTGCACTTCAACAATACAGTTTGTTTATCCGAAAATAAATACAAATTGGAGTGGCCCAGCTCTGACGTACTTTCAGGCAAATCAGGTCATATTAAGTGAAGGACTGTTTCCATGACAGAGAAGCATGAGTGTCTGACTCATTATTAATAATATAACTGATCCTGAAAATTAGAAAAACGTGTTTTCTTCCTACAACAAAGCCATTCAATTACTCCTCATGAAATGTTAAAAGATGTACTTTATGCTTTGTACCACAGTGTGGCGACAGAGTACTGCCTTATTCTAGCCAGCTGATAATTTGGCTTTCTCATGCTTACTGCTGCTGCCTCCCGTTGTATCTCTCCTGCACATCGTGAGTATGAGTTAGAATCCACAGCTTTAAACTAACACACAGACCTGTCACGCAGATTATAAGGTGAAAAATGTTCCATTTTAGGTGGAAACTCTCTGTGGAATTAAAATGTATAACTGCTTAAGCATGGTTTGAAATGACAATTAATTTAACCATACAACGACATGCTGTTGTTAAACTGCTTAAAGTATTGGGCTGTCCACGAATGACTTTGGAATCTCTATAAATAAAATAAATAATTATTTTCTGATGGCTGAGCAAGAATGTTGCAAAACAAATTATATTCTGGAATATCTTGATTTCCATTAAAGAAAAACTTATGGCTTTGTTGCAGCTATTCTTAAGTTTTAAAGAGTCTTTACTATAGAACGGATATCTATAAAACATTCTACTTTCTTTGCTGCAAGGAGCAAACGAAGCAAACACAGAGGAAGAGAGGATGAGGAAACGAGGATATCCTCCTCCTCACATTGTTGTTAAGTATTTACCGTTCACAGACAGGACGTCAGTTAAGCAGCGCTGACAATCATTGTTAAAATCACCCTTTGAGTAGGCCTACATGTTTCACTTCACATTACAGCAGCTGATAATTTCAGGTTCAGTGTTGTTGCACCAAACCACAACATGTCTCCCTCTTTCCAAACACGATCCAACAAACACAGCCAGATGGAGAACCTTGTCGGTATCTGCAACAGCTCAGGCTTTTGTGCTGGTTGTTTTTTGTTTTTTTTTCCATTCAGGTTTGTTTGTCAGTGTGTCAGTGGGATGTTTGCTGCAGCTCTGCTTTTGTGATGGTTGACTGCAGTGCTTTTCAAACCAGGAATGAGGACCAGGCCTGTTTCCATTGGGCACCCATAAGGGAGGGGTACCGGTATGTTTGAGTAATCCTGCTCTACCGTGACTTACACACAAGGAGCTGAACCCCCCCCCCCCCCCCCACAGCCACCCCAAATTCTGGCAATGCCATGTTCTACCTTTTTAGCTACATGCCACAGCTTTATGTCCGCCTCCGACAAAGACAAAACCACATCTGCTGTACAGACCAACAGAGGACACAAAACAAAAGAAACCCAAATCCTGATACACAGTGTGAAGCCAGAACCTGCGTGTGTGCCATGGTGTTTAGTCTGTGGATGCTTGTGTTACACTGCAGTGAAATATTTGCACAGACAACCAAACGAAATTATCCTCCTGCAATAACAATAGAGACAGATTTTATTTACGAGATTTAATCAAAAAGGATGTAGGCCAGGGGACAGTTTGGCAGGTTTTAGAAACAAAATCGCTCTCTGTCAAAAGACGACATCCCTTGTGTATAAATGGATGGAAAGTCTGTACGATTTGACCGAATTTAGTCTTTCAATCCTGCAATCCATTTCAGACGTCTTGTTAAATCTCTTGAAATTCATTCTGACTTCTTGTTGGGTGTCAAACCCATCAAAAAAAATCCAATATGTGATGCAATATTAAGGAAATGTGCATGGAATCACGAGACATGAATTGTTGTGCATCGAAGCATACTTACTAGGTTTTTAACTTCACCTTTTTAAATGACATTCATGAACAAAAAGCAAAAGGTTGTGTTCCCTTGTAAAGGAAGTTTCCTCTATTTTTGTGTGTATCATAAAGTCAAGGTCTCATTATTTCATCTGCAGCATCACGTATTAAGTGCGGTTTGGGAAGCTTTTCTGTGTTAGTATGACACTAAAAACCACAGTGAGAGTCATTTCTTTCTTAAATATTTCAAAAGGATTTCAGGGTTTGAAAACTGCATGGCTGCATAATCTGCATCTGTACTGAACCAGACACATTTTGAAATATGTGAGATGCTTAAACCCATTTACATCATACAGAATCCAAATTGGAGGTGCATAATGACGCTCCAAGTGCTTCAACCACACGGCCCTTTTTAAAACCCATTTCTATAGTTCAATATATGATCATGATATGGAGCAGCAATCAAAGAGAAGCACCTTGAACAGTTCCGCCTTTACAAATAATCATGCTTCGTGTTTGTAATATGTCATAAAATCTGTGTGAGCACAGGTCTCCATGCTACTCTCTCACATTCATCGTTGCTTTTTTTTTCACAGTGACAGAAACAAGACTCTAAGTGGATTACATGCTGTAGTCATGTAAACAGCTACCCGTATCAACTCCTTTTGCATGTAAACACAAACTGCAAACCCCATTTCAAAATTCAGACTTTCTTTGATCAGGCTTCAAAGGATTATCCGTTCACAGTCTCCATGTAATCTTATTCAAGGATAAAGCACGCCTCACTTTAATAGTCTGGTTTTGTACTCTGACCATAACGCAGAGTTTAGCATGTTGCCGCCAGCTGCTCCTGTCCCGTCCTCGCCACAAGTAGACCAAAGTTTAGCTGAGGTTTTTTTTTTGAGCGAAGGAGGGAAGTGGAGATGGAAGTACGCCTCTCTCTCTCTCTCTCTCTCTCCTCTCTCCATCACTGTCTTTTTTCTCTCCTTTCAGTCTCATTCCTTCCTGTGCACATCCGTCACATCTCCCAGCTATCTTCCTCGCCTGAATAAGTGATGACAGGGTAAATTTGGTGTCTGTGCAGCTGAAAAGACTCAAAATGTAAGCTTTTTGAGGGCATCCCTGTTCCTGATGAGGTGGTATTACAGAGTTTGATCAGAGGAAATAAGAGAAAATATCAAAGAGTTGAATGTAGGACCACAAAGAATCATTGCGAGTCATGTTAAAGTGCTACAGCCCACAGAAACATGGCATAGACAGCTGCTTGAAATGCTGTTTTGGTTTCTATATGTATTATTTACTGTAAAGTGCTGGTTGTAATAGTCATGTAAATCCAGGTTATTTTCCTCTGATGTTTTACAAAAAGAAAAGGCCATGTTATAGAAAATATTTGAAATTTGATACATTTGGTGTAACAGCCAAATAACTTGTCTTCCTGTGTGCCATCGAGCCTTACCTTTCTGTAAGTTAAGTCATCAAAACTACACGGTCTCCTGGCTTAAAGTGAGACAGCTCTCTGGAAGAAAGCCCTGAAGGCAACATAATACACTCATCCAGACATGTCTTACTGTGTAATGACAGTGATACAAACTGTAAACGGTCTAGACGGGTTTATACTGCACTTTGGGGTCTGTTAGTGTAATATTGGACGGAACAAGCGTAAACCAAAATGTTTCTTTTTTCCAAACACGTATGAATCACAGTCGCTCATGAGACAGAGAAATATACAACTGTTCCTCACTAAGTCGTTCAAAGCCATTTCATTGTCCTATTGGGATTTAAAGTTTTCAGTATGCAACAAGAAGCTTTTGCAATTAACTAAATGTCACATCGAGAGTTTATTCCGGTTTATTTGGATTCAACTTTTTGATAACTCTAAGATTGCTTTGTTAGTGTTGCTTATTATCCAACAGCTGTAATTGACACAAAGTACATTTGTTTAGCAAAGCAAGTGCACGACTGAAACTTCACTGGAACCTGACGCAAGAAGCATTTTTGGTCCAATTCTTCTTTTGTGCACATTACTAAGGATCTTTAAAGTTGTGTCACTTTATTTCTGTGATGATATTTCATTCAAAAACAAGTCAGCAGGTGGTTGTTATGAAATAGCAGAGCAACAGTACAGACAGTAAAACATCATAAATGTGAAGGCCATTTGATTGTCAATTATCCTACTCTGTGGTCTATATGTTGAAATGTGGCCTAAATTCACTAGAAAAACATCCACAGTTGTTTATTCAAAAAGCTGCAGTCCTTTCTCAGAAGCAAAATCAGGATGAATAAGTAACGCAATGTGCCTGTTTGAAATAGTCGTATGGTTCCTTTTATAAGTCTATAAGACAAATTGGCTGTAGGCTTTAAAACTTGTTGTAAATTAAGTTTCCTGACACATATAAGAGTTTATAAACACGGTCACATATCAACCGTACAAGGACCAAAGCCTAAAAAGGTGTATGCACACCTGGTCCTGTTTTAGAGTCAGATTTGTCGGCCAGATCAAAATCAGAAGAATCCTTGTTGAACTTTGAACACTTGAGTGTGTGTGTGTGTGTGTGTGTGTGTGTGTGTGTGTGTGTGTGTGTGTGTGTGTGTGTGCGTGCGTGTGTGTGTGTGTGTGTGTGTTGGTATTCCCAGCAGGATGTCAACATAAGGTATAAGGGGAGATTGACGTCACTTTGGTATTTCCCTCTTATAGTCTCACTCTCTGGTTTTTTTCCCCTGTGATCCCGAACACCCTGTCGTGACTAATGTTCGTGTCTCATATGGATTTGATCACATATATAGAGGACTTACCCCTCGATCCACTGGCCCCTTACAATAATAAAACCGCATGAACCTGTGCTGAATTTACACTTGGTTTGTAACAGGGAAAAACATCGGGATATCCCTCGACTCACATCTGATCACATGTCAAAGATGAGGGCGAAGGAGATCAGAGCTTTCCTCACACCGCCTCACAATGTGTAACATTTGACATATCGGATTGGTTAACACAAAGAACCAGAGTTGGTCTACAGCATATGGAATCTGAATACACTGACTATATAAACACCTGCTGGTAACATATACATTTTCTTGTTTTTGAAATCCATGTCAGCACTCAAACTTTTGGTGTAACTTGATGAACATGTGCTACAAATCCTGATCTGACCTGACCCGTTGTTGGGGTATTGTCAGCAAATTCCAGCTTCTCCTTTTATGGGCGTGGGGGGAGATTTGTCATAAAAACACATGATTTCATTTCCTTCTAATACCGGCCCTAACATCTAAACTCTCAGAACTCTAAAAACATGCTTTTGTAAGTCAGGATCATATCTGTTTTTCCTTTCATTTTTGTGTCCATATTAGCATGAAAAAAACCCCATCATCATTTCAGTTTTTTCTCAATCAGCAGCTTCAGTGGTCATTTTCTTTTTCATAGAAATGTGGTCAATGACCTTCCTATCAAGATATTACATGGAAGTGGAACGAAATGTGTTAAAATGACATCTTATAACCTTAGAAGCAATGACACTCAAAGGGCTCTTTGGATCATTTTGGTCTTGTGAACTCCAATCTTCTGGAAAGAGAGTGAAGTTCTTTTGTGGTGATTTTTCTGGCAATGGATGAGTGACACTAATACTGAAGTTTTCACTAAGGACCTGTTTCAAGTTCGACCACGAATCAATCAGCATTTTTTTTTTAAAGTCTGAATGGAACATGATGGTACTTAGGTCAAGTGCTTAATATGACATGTTGAGCGTAATTGACTGAGTAGTGAGGGTGTCTAAACAAAAATAAGTCGTTTTAAGTGACGTAAAGTAACATTATAAATGAAATAGTCAAAGTCCTCTTTACTGCTGTACTATTTTTTTTTGTCCACAAAATGTATGCTTTTCATACCAAGTACTTTTGGTACCAAATGTAACCAAATTGGGATTTTGCAAACCTACAGGTGTTGCAGCGATAGAAGCGGGGAAGCGAAATCGAAAAAAGCCTCAGCATTTTTGTAATAAGCTCCATGACCAGAAACAGGGCAAAACTAGGACAAAATATTGGAGATGCTTTTGAAAAATGGAGAGAGGTTAGACCCCAAATCAGTTTCAAGATCAATGCAGAGCTGCCTAAAGACTGAAGCTTCAGAGAGAAGGGGGTGTGGGGAGACAGCTGTCTCTAATGTTTTAGAGTCAGAGTTACACATTGTTCCTTTAATACTTTGGTCATTTTTTATTCGTCTTTTATTACAGACGGAAAATAGAATGTTTTAGCTGTATGTTAAGTGTCACCTGTGTTTGGTACAATCTTCTCTTCCAAACATTTTCACTCCAGGACATAAAAACCAAGATGGCAATGCCAAACAACATTTTTAAAACACTTTTTCTAAACTCACAAAGTCAAGTTTTGGATTGTATTTTGGTGGTTTGATTCATAAAAACATCACACTGATTAAATTTTCTTTTGCTAAAATGTGAACTCTAAAACACAAATCACCAGAACACAGAACTTCAGTGTTTATTTTTTATTCTACACTTACAAAAAATTTCAGGTAATAAAAAGTAGATGCTATACACCATAAAAACAATATAGAAAACATAGTGTTTGCCATCAGAAAAAAATTGAATTACAGTAGTTCTTATTTTTCTAAAGAATAAAGGCACATTTTGCTCCAGTCAAGAGCCTTCCTGTATTTACACAAGAGAAAAAAGTGTATTTCTACCTTGTTGCTAGATTTATTGGTTTGACACCCTTTGTTTGTATGTACAGCACATGGGTACAATCACAAGCACACACACTGACACACACGTGAATAAAAACAGAAAATCACATATTCACTCGGACTGTCACTCATGCATCAAAGATTCATCTTTGCCACTTGGAGAAAACCTATTGAACCTATTGTAACTCTTTACAGCAATAAAAAAGAGATTGTGTCAACTTTAACATCTTCTAAATACAGAGATTGAGGCAAAACATAAAGAAGGTGAGGCAAGAAAACAATTTTAGGCACATTCTTTCTATATACATGTCCCTCAAAGTAGACTCCTTAAATAACAGGTTACAGGAATGAGCATACAAATGTATCGGTTAAAGGTCTGAATTGTGAGGCTGTGACATTGAAAAATTAGGGGCAGATGTTTCTTCACATAGAGGTTAACACTTAATTTGTGCTTGGATCCCAACCTGAGAGGTATTTTTTCACTGTCTGGATCCAAAATGATTCCCTTTTTGATGAAAGGAGACAATGCACTCACACAGCCACTGATAACCTTTATAGTTAAAAAAAAGAAGAAGAAAAAGATTGGCACTTTTAAGGATTTAAAATAACTCAAAAACAATTTCAACGATATATACTGAATTAGCTGATGAACAGATATGCAGAGAAAATCAAATGTAATGTCATAATGTGCATATTAAAGTCACTGTAGAGAAGCGAATAACTCAATGTCGGACTAGTAATAAGTGAATGAACATGGCAGCCAGACATCATTGTGTTCTTAATGTTGTTTTTCTTTGCTAGTAAAATTAGTCATGATCTTCATATTGTTTTTACACATTTATTGGTTGAAAACTTTTTGGATATATATATATACTGTATGTTTTTTTTTATTATTCCCCTAATGAGTTTTCTAGCAGCTAAAAATGTTGGCAAATGACCCTATTACCTCCGTAAACATCCCAAATTTTCCTCTCTGTACTGTAAGTAAACACAACACTTATTGCTGTTTGGAGAATATATATTGGAGCGTCTCTATCTGCTACAGGCTGCTGGCTTCTATACCTCATTAACAACATGAAAGTTTTAATCAATTAATTAATGAATTTGTTGTAGCTCAAATCATAACGAGGAGAGTCCATTTTTGATCAACACATTAAGAATGATACTGATCTATGATAAGATTCGAAAGAGTGTTCACTAGTCCCATGAGCTTTCTCAAGACTCAACATAATTTTTATAGTTGTCTTTTTTTTTTTTTTTTTTTTTTTTTTTTTAAACAAAAGTCAAGTTTTAATTAAAAATGTAATTTTCAGTGCAACAATCACAACGATAAAATAAAAATGATAGAATAAGAGGCAATAATCACGGGTCACCACCAAAGTGAGGATTTCAATTTTTTAAATCTAAAAATGAAACTGTGGGTCATTTCTGCTTCTTGAAGATGCCAGGCTAACAGGATGTTAACACCACCTGGATGTGTGTCATCGTTTCATCCTGAACATCTTTGCTCTGAAGTGTTTCTGCCTAGCTGGAAAACTCATCACTGCCCTACATTGTTCTCTTCTTCTTTCTTTCTTGTTACCCCCAAGCTCATTCAGTGTTTCAACTTGCCCCGCTCCCTTTTCCTCTTTAAGATTGTTTCCCAGGCCGGGCTAACGGGAAGCGAGCACAATGTGTTAGCCCTCTTCGAGATAACACAGACAGGAAGGGGCGGGAACAAACCTCCCAGATGGACAGGAAGTTGATTGCAGTGTTTGGTTTAGCTGATTAGAGAACGAAAAGAGAGAGAGATATGGTCAAGCAAACAAGGAGCTCAGGAGATGCGGAATGAGAGTGAGGTGGAGGAGCTTGTTGCTCTAAGTATATATATGAAACCTACAGGAAGGCATTCAGAGGGCTTCCAGCTATTGTGTCCAGCGTTTATCGAATGGCATTCCACAGAGGTCGGGTTTTAAAAAAACAAGTTCAAGTCCAAACAAAACAGAATAAAACAGCAAAATAAATAAACTTCATTCTCTAAACTAGAATGATTTACATTTAAAAAAAACAATGGGACTGTCTAAAAGACACGTGGCAGTGTCTTCATCAGAATTAAGCAGGACTCAACCATGTATTTAAAGATCACAATGGCAACAAAGCTTGCTTATAGAGAAAGGGCTGCACTTTACAATGACATACACTGATTTATAAGGTGTCACTTACAACAATAAGTGACCTTAACTCTATGAGCTTTCATAAATGTTTGTTTCTGCAAAAGTCCACCACTTAGCCATTATGTCTGAATTGATTGTTTAAATGCTACAGAAGTGTCGGCTCAAACTTTTAATTCAAGAGGTCTTAAGCCTTGAGCCAGATGGCTCAGGTTGAAAAGGTCATGAGAGATGCAAAGTAGGTCCAAGGCAAAACCACCTAAAATGCTAGTAGTACATAACTGATTTGGCCAAAATGCAGTAAGCAGTATGCGAACAAATGCGAGACCTGCCAAAAAATACCCCAATGTCGTACTGATTCGGAAAAAGTATTCCTTTCGTACTGTCTCACAGCAGCAATGGCTATCGTTACAGGGGAAATAATCCCAATCAGACCAAACCACACAATGGTACTGCCTATTATCTGTTTTGATTCTCAAAATCCAAAAAATCTAAATGAATAACTTGTCAACTTTTTCAGACTGTAAGTCGGTGCTACACTTGAGCAAGGTTTGCCGTCAGCTTGGCTGTTGTTTATTTCTGCATTCCAGAACAGGAAACCAGTTTAGCCATGCCTGGCATACTGCAATTTAACCCCGGACATACAGTCATACTGCATACTACTGTCAAAAGGCAGTATGTAGAAGGCGATTTTGAAAACAGCCCAGGTCACTCAAAAGTTTCAAGCCTCAATTCTTCAATACAGTGTCGTTATTTTTTGTAAAAATGCATCAGATCTTCTGAAGACTGTCAACATATTGGATCGTAGAGTTTTTGTCCTGACAGTAGCCAAAAAGGATGAAAGGTTAAACTTATTCAAGCCACCTCAGACCCATCACAACTGCCCGACGAGCTGCCTTTGCCACTCAGTGTTTCCGCAGCTGTCTGAATGACTTTTGTTCTAGTAGGCCTCTGAGAATTGAGCTTTCATCTCAACAATAACTGTGATGATGGTTCCTGTCAAATAAACCCTGGGAACACGCTGTAATTCTGTCTGAGCGTCAGTAGTGCCATTTCCTTTTAGTCCTTCCCTCCATCAGTCTGTTGTCATTTTTTTTCTCTCTCAACAGAGCACAAGATCGCAAAGAAAATTGACAAATGACTCACTTAGGAAAGATTCCTTGTTCATTTCAGGGTTACCTCGAAAAAAAACTCCCCTTGTGCCAAACATCAGAAACTTTTGATGGACCTTATCTGAACTTGTTTCTTTTTGAATGTGTAAAGAATTGTTGCAAACATCAATACAGCTAAACATACAAAGCTTGTCAAAAAACCCAGCGAGAGCGTATCACAAAATAATGCACAAGACAGACTGATGAGTTTTCCAGGGTTCAACTTTCATTTTTTTGCATTTCTGTTCATACGTCCTTGAGTTTAAACTCAATTTGGCTTCTCAATTTTTCATCTACTTTAGATGGGTTAGGGATTGATTCTCTCTTTCCTCGTTCTTGCTTTGATAGTGCCCTTTTTTGTCGAATATCAAAAAACATCAGAGTTCAAATAGATTACAAGCCTCCAATACCAAAGAGAAGAATAAGACAGAATACGATGATAAAAAGCTCAAATTAAAAAAAGGATTTGATTTGAAGTGCACCATTTTGCATCCCCAGGAGAATGGAAAGAGAAATAAAAATAATTCTATTAAAATTGTAATATTAGTCTGAATATTTCAATGAACCAACTCCTAAATGACTTAGTGATGTTTTGAAATACTAGCCATGCTATATGATTATGCATAGTTATTTAGCACTGTCATTGTCGCTTTGAGTCCATGTTAGGTCTTCCAAGTTGCACGATCAGAAACTTACAAACATGTATAGCTGATAGGTGCAGATGCAAATTGATATTGGTGCACGTAAAGATATCTTTAAAAGAGAAACGATACAAACTTTTACCTTCAATACAATCCCAGATTTGTTAAAGGGGGATGCAAAATAGGGCCACATGAAATAAAAGCAGTACAACATAAAGCAATGAAATAACTGAGTTACATGTTTGACCAGCGGTGACCTCATAAGCCAATAATATTTCAGAGTAAAATATGATTAGCTGCAGTTCCAGTAGAGTTTCATCTGATTGGAAGTTTAAGTTTCCTCATGTAGAATGAATTCAGCAAACATTACACAATGCTTCCTGTGAAGGGATAAAAGGCCTCCCAACGGGTGGATCCCATACTCTCATTAAAACTCATTCTTCTTCCACATGTTTCGATGTGGTCACTTCCTTCTCTGGTGTCCTGTCCTGGTGTTACTCTAAAATAATTCCAAAATTTCATCGGAAGAGGGGAAGGGCACCAAAAGAAGTTCTTTAAGAACAAAAGCAGCTTGTTTCAAATTGAAGCTTCTTCCTGGAGTTTAACGATGGTGAGTGTGAGGAAGAGTCGATAAAAACATAGGACACAAAGAATTACACACGATAACAAAACTTAGTTGTTTTTTTTACTATTGAAGCAGGGCGCCCTGATTCCTTTTTTTCAGAATCTAGAGAAGTCTTTAGAGAAAATGGTTGTCTGCTCGATTGAAGCTCCTTTTCCAGAAACAAAATGGAAAGCCTAAACGACTGGTTTGTGTGTATATTTTCTGCATGCGTTTGGCTTTAAGTGGGTGTGTTTCTATGGCTGTTTTTGATCTGTGTATGCGTGTGTATTTTGGCATCACATGTGC
Source organism: Labrus bergylta (assembly GCF_963930695.1). Lineage (NCBI taxonomy): Eukaryota > Metazoa > Chordata > Actinopteri > Labriformes > Labridae > Labrus > Labrus bergylta. The sequence goes on along the minus strand of NC_089204.1, from coordinate 15,025,841 downwards.
TCATTAATAGACAGTCTCCATCAGTATTGATGGTAGTACTCAGTTCCATCCACACCATACAGCTCAGCCAGGGTCCTGAACCTCGGCCCCCATTCGCTAAGGAAATCATAATCCACGTTTGAGCCAGTGGAGGAACTTTCCAGAGAGCTGAGGCTCCCGGCTAGAGACTCAGGCCCCTCGTAGCCGTAGATGTGCAGAGTGTCAAAAGGGAATCCGTCTCTGTCATGATCCGCTTCGTCTTTCTTGACCTCGATCATGGCAGCCATGTCCCCCTTACACGCCGTGGGTTGTGGGAGGTGGTGGGGGGCTTTCTGGACCATCGCGTAGAGGGAGGGGTGAGGGTGGCGGTCAGGGTGGCGGAGCAAAGAGCCATCATTGCAAGCAGAAGAGAGGATTGAGACATCATAGCTGAAAAAGAGGAAGACTGTATGTTAGCTTACTAAATGAGCTTGATCATGAACTATTTTCTAATTAAATATCTCAGCAGATTGTTGCAGACACATTGTTGTTTCAAATGTGTTTTAAAGGCGTTTTAAAGCTGTATAAGCCTACATAAGGAAAAGATACAAATTTAATTTATGATTTTAAACTCTAGAATTGGATCCTACTTCAAGGCTAAGATGAAGATTTTGCTCTGCTGTCTCTCTCTCTGTCTCTCTGACCCCCTCCCCACCTCAACAGGGAAACCAAAATAAGCACCGGACACTTAATACTGATGTCACTTTAATCTTTAACTTCTACTGTCCCACCCTCATCAGCAACCAGAAGTATCTGCATCTGTCACTTTAAGACAGAGGACTTTAAATAATACACTGGAGCACCATCACTTGTTAGTGCCAAATTGTATTTATACATAGTTCAAGGCCATGCACATTTGTTGTTGTTGCTTTTGTTTTGAATGCACACCTTTTGCACATTCTTAAGATTTTTATATATCTGTACTTATATGTTTAATTGCTATCTTTAATAATTTGTGTATACTATTGCAGTTTGTGCCGTGGTTTGGAGAGAAACAATTTTTTTTAATTTTGGATGTCCAGTAAGTAGGCAAAACTGACAATAAAGATGACTTTGACTTTAAAAAAATGAAAAAAATCCGAAAGACCTCAATCTGAATCTTTATATTAATTAGTATAAGTACATTAACAAAAAAAAGTCCAGTTTACTTTTGCTGTTGCTTGTCATTTGTCAGTCTGCAGATGTTCATAGCCGTCATATGTTTTGACAGCATTCAGTGTGGAGATAAAATCTCTAGTGTACAAGATTATGTATGGATTTAATTCTCCTTAAATATGGATACGATTAGATTCAGATTAAATGTGACTGTAATGATTTGCTTTGAGTAAAGTGGGTCAGAAAATTGACAGATGCAGCAAAGAAAAATAAGAGACTTGCATGTATGAAATTTGAAGTTGTAGCAGTGTGATGAAATTAATTTGTTTTGTTGTCATTAATACCACTTAAATCACGTGTTAAAAATGTTCTTTACTTTTATGTTTTTTTTTTACAATTACTAAATTTGTTTTTTATGAAAACAATGCTAAATTTGCTAAATGAATGACCTCAATGGCAAAGATGAAAGGATGATATTTTTTTTAACAAATATATTTCACTTAAAAATAATATATATTTTTTCATTAAAATACAGAGATTATAAATAATAGCTGATAGTTCGGTTTCGAAAGGTTAAATTTTTTTGGTATAAGTCCTTAAGAAAAAAAAATCTCAGGATGTCAGCTCAGTTATTTCAAATTTTTGAATAAAGGTCGTTCAGATTAATTTTTTATTCATCTTTATACCCATTAGTGTCCATCTCTCCTCCTCCCTCCTCATCGTATGTGACGAGCTGCTCGTGAATCTCCCCACTGTTCTTCATACTGGCCAGAGAATCCTTCTGGTAGCGTTTCCTCATTACGAACAGGATCACGATGACTGAAAGGTAGAGAAAATATGGTTATTTTCTTAAATTATATTCTTTCTGTGCAGGACTGTTAAGTGTTGATCACTTTTAACAGCATAATCATCACCAAATACATTAAAAGTTAGGACACAGTAGAAATGATCTCTGCTGCCAAAAGGCATTCTAGGACACGTGTATGATATCCTCAGGTCATATACAAACACGTAAACATTTGAAAACCCCTCAGACACACAGACTGTCCCACCATTTTCCCTGCTGGACCAACAGTTCTAAGACTTAAAAACATGACAGAAAATTAGGCCACAAAAACCACAACAGAATAAGAATGGGGGCAGGAAACAAGTGAGGAAAGTGGAACACTAATGAGGGAAAGCGACTAGAAAACAGAGCAGGATGAGAGGAGTAAATGAGGAGTGGATGGTTTAAGGTGTCTGAGACGTTCGCCTCAAGCGTTCAAACCTCAAATGAATCTGCGCAGCGAGAGACAAACTGATCCAACAAAGAAAGAGAAGAGAGCGGAGCGTAAGAAACAGGACAAGAGAATCAGTAAGTACAGGATGGGAAGTGGAAATGAGCAAGAAGACAGGACGAGTAAGAAATGGAAGGGAAGACACGTTGGTGAGAACAGAGAAAAATAAGAAAGTGGTAAAAATGAGGGAACAGAGGAAGTGAGAAAGCAAAGACAAGAACAAAGGGTTAGAGTATTTTAGTGTTAAATCATTAAATGAGCAAACTGACATGTTTTTCCAATGTTCCAGTAACAAAGATCTTGAGTGGATGTGAAAATTTCCACCATTGTCTGTTAGGAGCAAAGATGGAAGTAGCAGAGGAAGAAGGTGATTGTAGTTGGATAGGTCAACAGAGACACAGTTTACTTCCCGCTTCCTCAACACTGAGTCAATGCTTGTTTCTAATCCAAAACATTGTCTTTGACCAACAGAAGTTAACTGTCAGGGGATGTCGCTCAGTGGTAGAGCGCATGCTTCGCATGTATGAGGTCCTGGGTTCAATCCCCAGCATCTCCACTTCTTACTTCAAACTAAATCTGCTGCAGGGCAAAAGATAAATACTGAATAATTTGTGGACAGTTTACATCTCAGATAAGGATCCACAACTCTGGCCTCTTGACTCATTTAAGAAGTAAACACCAATATACAAAACTGTCTGTCCATCTCGAATTGGCATTGTTTCTAAATTTGCAGCCTGTTTCTCCTGATGGACATTTTTTGGGGCTTTTGAAATGCATTCGCACTTTTTGGCCACCGTATATTTTAATGTAATCTCTCTCTGTGCTCGTACAGATGATTTAATTTGTCATATAATATAGAGGATCGATGCATTGAAGCAGTGTCCCTCGTGAACAGATATAAAATAACATCCACTGCATTACATAAATTCTTTAAACAATGGTGAATTTTAAAAGTCTTTAAAGTAATCCTATTTAGAATATCAGGAAGCAACCCTTTGACTAATTGTATCTCCTGCTTGTCAACAGCAGTGTACAAACACTGGAATTTCATTAAAAAACACAAATTCTATCTAAAACAAGTCCCTGCAATTATGATGTTTCATCAGAACTGAACTCCGAACCCTAACCGGATAAAGTCCCCCAATACACGTCCATAGCGTTTGAAAGATGTTATTTACAAAAGCAAAAGGTAATTCATATTCCCAGTAAACCTGCAAATCATTTTCCACTTTTGGTTTTGGTTTTTATTTTGTCCTAAGAAAATGGGGCAAAAGAAACACAAAGTTTTGATTTTATTTTTTATGGAGCACTCAAAGACATACAGTAGTGAAGAGGAGGAAGGCGAAGTAGAAGAAGAGAAACAAACAAACAAGAAGACCCAACGACCGAGGGAAGGAGGAAGTGGAGGAAACAGGAGAAGTTAGGGCTGAGGAGACAGATGAGGAGAGGAGGGGATACATTTGACATTAGATTACGCCGCGAGCCTCGGTCCTGATATGAACCTCTTTCTCTCTCAGCGGACGGGCAGCATTAGCCATGCCTTTTAGTCGAGGGCGAGCGGGACTAATTTAAGTTTGCCTGGGAAACCAACAGATTAATCTTTTACAACACATGCTCTGCAGTTTAATAAGCTCTGGAGATATCAGACTTAGAGGGACGAGAAAGGAGAAAAAAAAGGGAAGAAGCCCTTTCTTTGTACAAAAAAAGACTGAGAAAATTTTTCTTTTTTTTTCTCTCTGCGTGTCAAACCAGACTACTTGTGAGAAAATGCGTCGGTGAATGGGGAGCGCGGTAAATTGCTTTGGGCCCTGGCAGATAATGACAAGTGCATTAAATAGTTAATCTGGCCTGCATTTGGGGGGGAGGGAGGGGGGGGGGGGGTGTTTGATAAAGAGAGAGAGACAGAGAGAAGGGAAGAGAGGGATGCAGAGAGAGAGAGAGAGATAGAGAGAGAGAGAGAGAGAGAGAGACCCAGAGGGGGAGAGAGGGAGGAAGAGAGAGATGAAGGAAGAAACAGAGGGGTAAAGGCGCGATAGTGAAAAAGTGTATAAATAGTTAATAGGCCGAGTGTTTGGTGGTGTTTGATAAGCAGACGGCACCTTAAGAGCTGATAAACTCTCCTCATTACCACTACTATTCTTCTGCAGCTTTTTCCCACAATTCTCTTCTTCAGGGTCTCTCTTTAACCTCTTTCTGTCTTGCTCTGTCACTCACTCTGTCTCCCTACACCACAGCTAACTTGTCTCTTTACTGTGTCTGCTTCACCCCTCTCCACCTCCCATATCTAAGTTTAGATATAAGTTGTTTTTTTGTTTTTTTCCATCTGTCACTCCGCCTCCATCCCCCCTCTTAATCTTCAAGTTCTTCATCTCTTTGCCTTTTTCTTCCTCAGCACTTCTCACCCCTCTGGTTTGGCCAACTATCTCCGGCATGCCTCTCATCCAACATGACAAGTGTCTCTTTTTCACCAGAAAAAAAAAGAAGCAGGGGGCGAAGGTATCAAAGAGAATATTGAGCTCACAACCGCAGGCATTATTTCCACATCCGCCGCTGCATTATTCATAAAACCAACAACAAAGGGAGGGGAACTGTTCCCCACAAAACACAAACCTTATTTATCGCACAGCGAGGGCAAGTGTGTGCACATGCCCCAATCACTCAGCGCTGGCATTTTCTATCTATCATTGATGTTGTCTTCATCAAACCCTGTCAGAGAATGCAACTCCTCAGGTATAAAAAGGTATTTGACACCTGTTTGTAAACTGACTGTGAAACAATGAACCCTTAAAGGAAGACATTTAAAAATAAATGTTTTACATTTCTCTTCTGTCTATCCCTGAATCTAAGTATGAAGATTTTACTAATGCCCATTCATTATCTTCCCATAGACCCCAAAACAAGCAGGCAAGCAGGCCAGGCAGAGACACGTTATTTTTCTGCTTGTTAGGAATACACTTGTGTCTGATTATGATTCAGATTTGTTTGCTTCCAACAAACTTTCATCTTTCATCTCCAAAACATAACTTCAAAGTTGGTTCTCTCAAACCCCGGTTTCAGAATTCAGATTAATGAACAGCACTGTTGACAAAGTGAATAAGGAAAAAAGTTTACAAAACACTTGATGGACAACTTGTCACCTATTCAATAAAAGTGTTTCACTTTCCTTTTGACAGTTTATTGACCCTCATTACGTCTCGCCCCCTTTAGTCTCTGTTGCCATATCAGAGAATTTCCCGAAGCCACTTCCCTTTAGCCAAGCGTTGCAGTGTGTATTCTTTTTGAAATAGAAAAAGAGAAGCAATAGACTGCGGAATAGACGTGCCCTAAAGTAGTGGATTCTTAAGTGAAGACTATGCTGAAGTTTTTTTTAACCCTAATCCTAAAACAACTATGTGGCAGAAGAATGGAAGACAGATTGCTGAAATCTGCCAAAAATGATCTTTTATCTCAATTAATAAATTACCTTAGTCAAAATAATTTGAATGAGTTAATGCTTTAAGTCAACTTTAACACAGCATGACTTCATTCTGTAAGACATGGTTTAAGAGTAGAGTGTACTCTACAAGTCAAAAGTTTGGACACTAAACATTATCAGTATTATCAATAATAAAGTTTACTATATTATGATATATATAGCTACTGTAAGCTGTATCTAAAACACACCAAATAATAAAAGGTTTGACTTTATTTCCACTATTTTCCACATTTTAAAATAATAGTTGATATTAAAACATAAAACATTTCATTTTATTTTTGTTCTGGAAAGAAATGCATACATCCGTAGGCATCAACGTCACTATTTCTATTTATATAAAAACACATGTTAGACATTTAAGCACAAGTCTTCAGATAAAAATTTCTTTAAGATATTAACATGCATTTCCAAACTTTTGACTGTATAGTTCACAAAACTATGAGTACCATCTCAGATGACACCAACTTCATCAACACAGTCCATGAGATGTGGTAATCACACATCTTTCTAACTCCACATCATTTTCTAACCTGAAGTATGTGTAGCTCGAACTGACATTGACTTCAGATCTTTTGAGGAAATAAATCAGACACCCCCCCCCCCCCCAGTTCACTTGCAAGACACCAGTAAACAGACTTTGATGTTGAACATTATTGGAGTTCAGCTTTAGAATGAAAAGACTGTCTCCTAAAGTGAGGTACTTGAGGCACTGTTGTGAAAAACCTGACACCATTTGTCTTTGAGAAGTGCTGTGAAGAAATGCTCCAAATTACGACAATCATCCATCAAACATGCAGACTTTCAAAGGAGAAAAAAAACTAGCACTTACCAAGTATGGTCAGTATGCAGAGCAGAATTGCAATTAGGGCATGAACGCTCACTCCCATCCTCCGAGCACCAGCTTTGCACTGAGTGGGAACCCGCCTGGCATCACATCTGCACGACTACAACAGGACATACCAATGATATGTACATCAGTGAAACTGATTGATGTATAAAGTCACTGTATGTCCATTCAATCTATATACTGCATGTGATAAATGTGAATATTCACAATTAAAGATAATCATGTGTTCATTTGAAATTTAGGTGCAGAGAAAAAAATCTGAAATCTGGAAACACAACAGAGCTGCAAAAACACACACAGACCTTGATTGCCAGTTTTGTGATGCTGGTCTGAACGGGTCGTCCACCGTCACTGATGCGCACATCCACGCTGTAATCCTTGGGGTCATCCAGGCTGAATGGTCCCTGTTTCACCATGATGTCTGCTGTGCCGTCTAAAAGAGGCAAGCACATGAATACACACATTTAGTGAACAAAATATATTACCTACACATTTTCACCATTCCTTTCAGTCAAATCTGTGTCTAATTTGTCTGACTCATCACAACTCTTCTCTGTAAAGCGAATCAAATGTTCACTTGCTCGGTGCATGGAGACTTTAAAGTCTATTTTTACAGCGAGTGTCTGCTCCACAGATAAAACAAGAAACAAGAACAAGAGGAGGGTCATTACATTAAGGCAGACAGATCACTTGTGATTATCTGTCAGTTTGGTGCATCTCAGACTTCAGTCATTTAGGATTACAGATAACGGCAGCACCTTCTAACCTGAAATCATGACATCCTGCACAAGACCATTTTGGAAAGGCTTAGATTAATAAATCCGTGTACTATTTTTGACTTTGAAAATGAAAATGTCATGACTGGAAATGGAAAGACAATACAGACACTAATCCTTTTATTGTAATGTTTTAAGGCCTGTTTTTTGGCTAGAAAATTTTTAAAGTCAAGAGTCAAACAAATAAAAATCTGAAGGTCCAAGATCACCAAACGGGTTTGAAACAAATCAAACCAAGAATAGACATGACAGACAGCTGAAACATGTTGAGCAGAGTGCAGTTCTGACCAACAAAACAATCATTAGTCAAACCCCCATTGGTAGGCAGGCGTTTCCTGCTGAGATGATGGGGAGAGCCTTTCTACACAATCCCACCACTGAAAGACCATCAGAGAACACAATGGCAGGAAAGACCTTCGTCAACACTCAAACATACCTAGACATACTTTGTTAAACTCTCAGACAAAGAAACATGCAGCTTAGCTCTGGTTTAAAGTCAAGTTTAAATGAAAACAACATGGATGTTGCTGACATTTGCACTCTGAATACAATCAGTGATTGGAAAGTAGAAAATTACAGTTTTATCACCCCTGAGTCTTGCTTTAAATTTTTTCGAGATAAAATCTGACTCCACCCTTTAGGGACCCGACTGTATGATTATTATTATGACTGAAGTAACTCATTATTAGTCCATTTGAAAGTTCTTCCTATAAAAATAATACTTCAAATAAAGGAACAATATCTGTTCTGAAACAGAATTTACTTCTAATTTAAATTCTATTAATTTTGTCTTCAAAATTGTTACACTTTGATTATGCATCCTTTTTGCACTGACATTAAATGCACCCTTTGCCACAAGCAGTTTAGAAATATTTCTGCCCAGTTAGATCTGCCCCGTTCAACTGTACAGTACAGTAAGTGACCCTGAAGTGGAAGTGACTAGAAGCCACAACAGCTCGGCCACAAAATGAAAGACAACGCAGACAGAGTGGAAACAACACAGGCTGAAGTATGTAACATGTCACATATGCCAATCATATCATCATCTCTTTCTACAGAGACACAAACTGCCTCTTCAAGCAACACCAGCACCATCAAATGTCCCATCAGGAACTTTGTGAAATGGATTTCCTTGGCTCAGCAGCTGCACATGAGTTGAGTTGTGAAAAGCACATTGCTGCCATAATAAATGTTCTTTGGAGTGATGAAGCTCGCTCCACTATCTGGAAAACCGATAGATGAATCTGGACTAGGTGAAAATCAGAAGAACAAGACCAGATTGTAAAGGAGTAATAATGGTTTTGGGTGGTTGTCAAGGTTTCTATAGAGTTTCATTTTAGCAAAGAGCTGTCCTAATAGAATCACAGCATCGACTTTGAGCATCGAGTTTTTAACATAGTGGAGCATAGCTACTTTGCTGTGTTGCTGTAGCTTAGCTTTACTGTCCTTTGTGAGGTAGCTTCAGTGTAGTGAAGCTTTATTTTATGTAGAGAAAATATGGAGCTTAGCTCACAAAATGTTACAATTAGCTTGTCCAAAACTGGATACTGTAGCCTCAAAGGAGGCTACAACTCCTTATTAGTTCATTTGGTTATGAACTGGATGTCCAACGTGCACAAAGAGACACAAAGATCAGGGTCCACTGACTTCTGCTTACATACTGAAGGCTTGCAAACTGCCAATTAGCTAGCTTGCCAGCAAACAGCATATAAAGTTCACACACTTAGAGAAAGACACGCCAGTTTCTTTTCACAAACTAATTACATAGAAAGATACTGCTGAAAGAAAGTGAGAAAAAGTTGTTTCTTGTAATTTGGGTTCAAAGCGTGTGACAACCAAATTTAGTTTACACAACCACCTTACTCAGATCAGGTTTCTGAAACAAAATGTAGTGACTGAAAGTAAGTATCTGTGTGTGTCTGTGTCTGTGTGTGTGTGTGTGTGTGTGTGTGTGTGTGTGTGTGTGTGTGTGTGTGTGTGTGTGTGTGTGTGTGTGTTTGTGTGTGTGTGTGTGTGTGTGTGTGGGAGGACATGGATACAGATGAAGTCTTAACTAACTGAATAAAAGATGAAAACAGCTTCTGTCCTTCCTTCATCTCCTGCTCTACCACCGTTTGAATTCATGTCTATATTGTCTCGCTGGATTTCTGTCTCTTTGTCATTGTCCTCTCTCTGTTTCTTTTGTTCTCTCCATTTCTCTCTTCATGCATCTCATTTATCTTCCTCTCTCTCTCTTCATCCTTTTGTCTTCCTCCGCCTTCTCTCTCTTTTCTGTCTGGTATTAATGCAGCGAGTTTCATGTCGCCGCCTGGTCTCGACATCTAGTCCTGTCACTTCTCTGTTCACCTACACTGACTGTTGAGGTGTGTGTGTGTGTGTGTGTGTGTGTGTGTGTGTGTTTGTTTCAGGATCCTGTAATGAAAGCATGTTTTTTTTTTTTGCAAGTTTTAAAGAGCTGGTAGTTGATGAATATTTTAAAAGCCATCACTTTGCAGCTCTTGGTGTGTGTGTGTGTGTGTGTGTGTGTGTGTGTGTGTGTGTGTGTGTGTGTGTGTGTGTGTGTGTGTGTCTTAAGTGATGGTGATGTGAGGTGCTGTCAAAGGGTTTTTTTTTTGGGGGGGGGGGGCACGGTCCTGATCCACAGGGAAGAGCCGAGTTTTACACGGACAAACAGCACTTATCACACAACTCCTCTTCTCCTTTTACTTCACTCCCTGGTTCTCCTTCCCTCCTCTCGTCTGCTGATACAATCTGTCTTTTTTTACTCTTTCCATTTCTCTGCTCCTTCTCTTACTCCTTACTTTTGAATATTTCATTTAAGCATTTGTGTTTCTGATGTCCTCTTTCCGTCTTTTATCATGTCCTCGTCTTATCTCCTTCTCTTTCTCCATATCCTCATTTCTTCTTTTATTCCCTTATCCCATGTCATCTCTTTCTTCTTCTCTTGTTCAACCTCCTCTCTTATTTAATGTCCATGTTTTGCATCTTTTTGTGCTGCCTTTTCAGGTCACATTTTTTTCTCTTCCTTTCAATAGCCTTCTTCTATTTTTGATTTTGTTTGCTTTCTATTCCCTCACCTTTCTCCACTCAATCATATTGTCTCTCTTATTTTCTCCATCTCCTAAACCTATTTGTGTTCTCTTGTTAAACGCCCATTTTCTATCCTCTTACTTTAACATTTCCTCCCCTTCTCACTTCAACACCCTCTCACTTTACTTTACCCTGATTTCTAATCTCTTCCTCTCAACTCCTTTGTATCTTTTCTACCGCTTCTGCCTCATCTTTCTTTCCCTTTCTCTCTCCTACATCTTAATCTTCCTCCTCTCGATCAGTTCAACATGTCAACCCTCCAGGCACGAGCGGGGAAGAAAATGGATAAGGCAAGTTCATGCCTTTTTTCCCTCTGTTTATCTTCCGCTCAGTATGTTTCAAGTCTCACTTAAATTAAATAGTAACACCTCACCTAAATCTTTCATCTGACAACCTGAGGCTTTCATCTTTTCACTTTTAATATTTGACTGGAACAGTCTGTAAGATTTTCCGCTTGCTTTCATGTATTATAAGGGCATGTGATGATCAAAAATGATGAAAACTGTTGTACTTGTGTCATTTTGTGTCCTATGTTGGATAACCAAAATAGGCATCAGATATCTGACGTAACATAGCGCCAACCTTTGCCTGGATATCAATGTGTGGATCAAAGATAATACCTTTGTAGAGTACACACCATCATTTGTGTCACAATCTGTTTATCCGAGCAGACATTGTTAACTTGTACAATTATACCTTCAACATTTTTACTCACAATCGGCATCAGATCTTCTGACTGCAGATATTACATTCAACTCCCAGCGATATTTTGGTCAAAGAAAGCTTAGAATTGCACTCTGTTCTCATTCCCAGGTGCACATACCGAGGCTTTCACACACCAATCTGTATCTCATAAAGAAGCATAAGGTTCCTATAAGCATTTATATAAGAGCCATCAAGCGTTTAAAGTTCTCCAATGTAAACCCAGCTGTAAATGTAAACCATGATCTTTTCCTAAACATAGTTAACTAGTCATCGACCTGAAAAATAAGAAGACTGCAACAGTTTCACAATGTTTTCAAAATGTTAGAAGACGTTCTTGAAGAACTGAAAGCAGACGTTTAAGTGTGTGTGTTTTCAGCTTGGAGGTGTGACAAAGCAGGCCTGTTTGCCATTTAGGAAGGAGAATGGGTTATAATTGTATACACAATAACTATGTTAAGTGATGTATTAACAATCCAATATTATATTCTATAATCAAAAATTAGACATTAGATTTTTTTAACCATGCTCACTCCAGTAGATGAACCATAAAGACTCAATTTTTCCTTTATTTATGAGATTATATCAACACTCCAATGAAGAAGCTCAACATCTGTAGCATGAAGACAGTCTAACCGTGTCAGTTTAATCTGGTTAATAAACAAAGTTGATCTTCATACTACAAGTGTTGCTTTTGACCTCTTCAAGCCTTTCACTCTCCCATGCATCTTGGTAGTTGGTGAAGTTGTGCCAGAAAACCCTCCTCTGCTTCTGTCAACACTCCACTGACAGATTTTCACAATTACTGTACAGACATTCACGGTTCTCAGATTAAGTATCTCAATGAAAAAGACTTACTCTTGTGCCACATGTTGGTTATGTATAAAGACTTTTACTGGATGAAGAGCAATAACTTTTATGAAACCTTTACCTTGTGCATCAGAATTAGCTTTAGCATGATTTCATGTTGGTATGACAAAGTATCGGCCAATCTAATGACATTCCTATCACTACTGTACATTGTTTTATTATAGCGCTAAGAGACACACTTTACAGTACCATACGCTAAAGTAGGGAAGTTAAAATTGTAAACCTTTCTCTCCCTAACATTATTTAAGGTGGATAAGGAAAAATTAAATATAACTTAACTTAACTCATTAAAGGTTTTTGAAAAGCCTAAAACTAAAAAGCCTAAAAAATGATACAAATATGGATTCATTCACAAGGTTGCCCTTGGTGCAGTTTTTCCTCTTAACATTATTTACTATTTTACTTTGAAAAGAGGCACCGTAGTATTATGTGTGACATGTCCCTTAAACATTTTCGGCTGGGATGGGTTTTGGAATACATAGAGAGTCATCCTTAAGTCTACCGAGCCACTTTTCCTCATTATTTCCAACATTTGCTGTTGTGAATTCGAGACAGCACTTACGGTCCTAGACAGGCTCTCTAAATCCCCCGTCTGGCAGCAAGAACCAAAGCACGCTTTCAGAAGTTAAAATAATTTCAACTTTCAGCAACAAAGCACTGTGCCTCAAATGGAGTTTCACTTGTTGCATAGCAACCAGTGCCAGGGCGAGCGCTTTCCTCTGAGCGCCATTTAGAGCAACAGGCAAGAAGAGAAAGGTAAATATGTGCTCGGTGCACACACAGACTTACTGCTGTAGTCTTTGATCGTGAAGTTGGAGCTCTCAGTGGCCAGGCTGAAGCTGAAGGAGGCCGGCTGGTCGTCTTTGTCTGTGGCTCTCAATGTTCCTATCACCTGCAGAAAAAATAAAATGGCTCAAATTCAGTCAAATAAAATTCACACTAGTGTTTATATAATCTGTGTCAAATACATTGGAAATGAAAGGTAGACTCTTTATTTAACAGCTATCAGTTGAGTATCTCAAAGAAAAAACAACTCAGGCTTCAACAGAGTTTGAAGCTTCAAAATGGATTTTAACCTTTAACTCAAAGTTAAACCTTATTAGATACACTTTTTATTCAAACATTTTTGCTGGGAAAAAAATGCAGAAAACCATTGCATCATACAAACACTGAACCCCTTAATTTTATCCCAACAGGAGGCCAGCTTGTTGAACTTGCACAGATACGTTTTTGTTTGTTTGTGTGTTTGTGGTTGTCGTAGCACTCTTGGGGTAAAGACACTAAAACAGTAAATACAATCCATTAACCATTTTATGTATGTCACAGCAGGATAGTGTGCTGTTTTTTTTTTTTAAGGTTAAATTAAATACTTTATTCATTTTTCAAACTGTCATTATTGATTCTCTTTTTGTGTGAAAGGTATTAGTTCTAAATTATATGCAATGATTTCAAGGTGACATATTATTCAAGACACGCATTACCATGGTTTTCTTACACTAAAATGTGTCCCTAGCTGGTTAACAAACCCCCCAATTATGAAAAGAGCCCATCCTCTATGTCTTTTGCCTGCTCCACTTTTCAGAAAATATGTTTTCAAACTGGCCATTTTTCCCTTCATGACATCACATAGGGAAGTAACCCCTCCCCCAGATGGGTGACACTCCCACATCTAGGTATTTGTTCTGTCCTCTGAGTCAGCATTCTCAACCAAAACAATCTGGTGTGGTGCAAGAAAGCGCAAGCCAACCAAGCCATTCCAGAGGGGCGTGGTCAGACATAACTCACTTGCATTTAAAGCTACAGACACAGAAACAGCCTGTTCTGAACAGGGCTGTGATAGAAGGGTTTAATATGCATGCTTAAATACAGGATCAGAGTGGACTTTTTGGCAAGAAACTTCACAGACTATTTTTGGGGAGCTCTGAGACTTATTTAAAGTTGCTGAAAAGGAGGATAATATGTGACCTTTAAAGGTCTGTCATTATCTAGGACAGGGCTAATAGAGAATGTTTAGGGATGCAAGTGGAACATTAGACTAACTCAATCCAAAACCATAAAAATTAATTAACAAAGTCAGCTGAACATAACTTTTTTGCTCCTTACCATATTTGTGAAGTCGTTCTCACATACGAAGATCTCATCCACAGCCAGATCGGGCTTGTTGTCATTCACATCCTGAACTATAATGTTAACTTTCACAAATGACTCCAAACCTACAGAGGCAAGAAAAACCACATACTTAACATTAAACATTAATATGTGTTTGTTACAGCTGTTCATTTGATAATTAAGTACTGTTACACTGTATTGAACTACATCGCAGTTTACTTACAGTGGTTGTAGTGAAAAAAAGACTTTCATGAAGCTGCCCAAATGTATTCTCAATATCATGCATCCTTTGTTGTAACTCAAATGATGTCATATAAAACCCTATTTAAAGCACATGTTGTATCGCGTATGCAGGGAAAACTAAGAATCATGTAAAGATGTAAATTGGAGGACACAGGTGTTCCAACAGAGAGAACAGTGACACTTTAAATTATGACTTTTCACTAATTATTCTCAATTTACTTACTGATAATTTGAGTGCTATTATCTTTATTCAAAGATAAACTATTCTTTGCCATGATGCTGGTCAGGTGTGTACATCTCTCCCCTAAATGAAACTGATTAAGGTCAAGTGACTCAAAAGATATCTATTCGAGGGCTTTATATTTGGCAGTTGTTTTTGTCACACTAAAGCAGCTTTTACATTTATTTTAAATCACTGACATTCTTTTTGAATGCGAGTCTTTTGATGAATGTGTGTGAGTCTCTTTGCTGTCGCTTGCTCTGAGATTTTGAAACTATCTTTAGTTCAGTTCATGTACTGTATATTGAGGACCTTGTCAAGCTCAGGGGACCATTGTGTTCCTTAAACATCGTGACAAGCCACGAAAATAGATCTCTGGATTTTATTCACTGCTGGTCTAAAAATATGTAGTTTTGTTTCGAAGCTGTGAGTGAACAAAGAGGCCCTCTAATGTGATTTTCCTGCTTACTCTCAGCTTCCCATGTGGGTCGGCCAGGTGTTGTTGCAATATGTTAAACCTATAAAAATCCCTGTTAAGGTGTCAAATCCCCATCCTTCAATAAATCCAGATGAACAATGAGAGAACACACTGTCTTTTTTAGGGCCTCCCCCTGCAATCATGTGTGAGAGAAAACACATGGTTTTGATTTTTTCGTCTGAGGTTCTATTGTTGAAAGGATTAATTGTGTGACGTACCGCTCGGCTCCTCCTGCGCTCTAACTTGAAACATGTGTGTGGCCTCCAGTTCTCTGTCCAGCATCCTCAGGGTGGACAGCTGACCTGTGAGTGGGTTGATACTGATCGGACAGTCCTTGTCCAAGATGGAGTACCTAAACAGGCGGAGAAAGAAATAGATCAGTGAGACATTGCAGGATAAATCACAATTTTTGTTGCTTTTAGAAGATTATACCTTATACTCTTGCTAGCTCTGTCAGGATCTCTGGCTGTGACTGTTCCTATGTTGTTCACAATCCGCTCTTCCAGCACTGTGAACGTGTAGATGGGCAGCGAGAACACTGGCGGCTCGTCTACATCCAGCACCCTGACGTTCACCTGTCAGTTTAAATCCATTCATAACAGTTAAATGACAGCATTGGATGGAAATTGCGCACATTTGGTTTGCTTTACAGATTTAATGGACCAGAATTTTTTAATTTCTTTGTTCAACCTGTCTACAATGTCATTCTTCAGGCTCACTCTCACACTGACACCCGCCTACTAAAGGCTGCCTGCTAGAGCTGAAGATTGAGCAGCTGTATTATAAAGAGCTAAGATCTTGTAGAGCTGCTCAAGGAAATGTAGTCAAAAAAGGAAATGGATAAAGGTTTAGCAATGAGTTGCGTTTAAGCTGAGTTTCTGTAAGGAGTACATTCAGGAGAAACATTACAGATGTTTTATGATTCAAAATATTTCCGTCTCATTGTTTTGGACAGTGCTGTTCATTTCTGCCAAAAAAATTAGTACATTCTCTGCAGTTTTTAATTCAAAGAAATGTGAACTAGGAAGATGAAATATTTCTTAAGGATTGATTAGACTGTAGATGTCCATCCAATATTTACCTGGGCTGTGGTGACAGCACTGTTCACGTTGTCCGCAGGAAAACGCAGGTTTTTGAGGTTTTCTCGCACCTGGACTGTGAAAGTGTAACTGTTTGTTGTTTCATAATCCAGAGCCTGGGGAATTCAACACACAACAATGAAAAAAACAGCATTAACTGGATCAGGGTTAGATCGATAACTTAAATGAGCTCATCTTTGCATTGGTCTTGTCTATCATCTCTGTTCATTAAGGTTATTAATATTATGTGCACTGGTACAGTAAGTATTTTAAAGTTTAAAAATGGACTACAGAAGTAACCTTTAAGACTATTTTCATCTGTCATTAACATGAGCCTTTTCTCATTATTTTTGTTCTAATGTGGCTGATAACTTAATAACCACTTTCAGTTTCACCAACTCTTAAAATTCTATATCAGAAGAAAAAAATTAAAGTATAAAAGAATATTTGTAGCGAAATGTTATATTGCGTGGGCCTGAAGATGTTCAGTCTCCTCAGCAGTATATATTCTCCTATCTAATGCATCTGCTTTTAGACTTGGGAGACATTCACACTTTCCTTTTTTTCTCTACAAATGCATCTCCTGTCTTCTTCCTCAGTGCATTAACACCTGAGTGTATTCACCAAGGACAGCGGTCGATGCCAGGTGTAAAAAGGCTCTAAATGTCACAACTCAGCTGGAACAACCTGGTTGAGCTCAAAACTCTGCGTTTTAGGAGCGCGATAAAATGGCAACATATTCCCTCCATGTTAAACATGTTGCCATGCACGGAAAGAACTTCTACTTCGACAAACTGAGGCTTGAATATTTTTACGGATGCACCTATATATAAACTATTACATGGCAGCAGAGAGTTTTTATGGTCAGAATTTTGCAGGAATTATTTCTCTCCTCTCTTTTTAAAATCTCCTACTGTCAAGTTACATGTTTTTTTTCTGCAGGGCTGTTTTATCAGTGGATGGGATACCACAGGTAGACTTAATCTGTTAACTGGATTATTCATGCTAACAGGTATATTCAGTCGCAGGGTATCAAAGGCATGTGTAAACAGCTTAACAAGAAAAAGGCCTTAACCGCAGTGTGTCTGATAGCCGGCTTACTCCCTGCATGTAAACACAGCAGTTGAGAAAGATGAGGGGGGCAGCAGAGCTGAGGGGCGAGTCGAGCAGGGAGGAGATTTGATTCAAGGCGGTTCTGTCGGAGCTGTTTCAGAGCTCATTTTATTAGAACCCATTTTCAGCTCTCTGATGTCCTAAATACTTAATCTGAAGAGCACAAACCAGTGAAGGAAAACCACCTAGAATTTCTGCAAACATAAAAAGCTACAGTTTATACTCTGTTATGAATCCTCTTGTGAAAAAAATCTCACATTGCACATCAAAAATTTCAGGTAATTGGTCATTTTGGGGGAGGTGTGATGGTTGTGCGGTGGTGTTATGTGTAAGGAATCAAGAAAAAAGACACGCTCAAAATTTCTCTTGGTCCTGGAAATAATTCTGTCTCGGTTGTGTATAATGTTGGCATGTAAATCTATTTTTGTGCTTCGCTCATGAATGAAAGCACTTCTTAAATATCTTAAATGGAAAATAAACATCAAACCATACCTTGTAACACTTTGAAAATAGTCTCTCATTTGTTTTGAGGCCAGAGTTCTTCAATGGGAGTATTTTCTACTTCTAAAACTACTTTTCTATATTCAATGCTTACCAAGGTGTTAGCCTTGAGTTACACTGTTTGTTCCCTTACTGTTACATGAGTCTCTTACCTGTTTGAGCATGAGGTTGCCGTCCTTGTTGGGGCTGAGATCTATGAGAAACACTTTGTTGCTGTCATTGGGAATGATGAAACTAGGTTCTTTGTTCTGAATTTGATCCCTGTCCTCCAGCTCCAGAGTGCCGATCTTCTCGTTTAACTTGTGATCCTCTGGAACCTGCAGGTCGTAAACCTCTGCAGACAGAAAACAGACAACCGTTTCAGTGCTAAATAAGACATTTCAAGGTTATATATAAAGTATTTAAAAGGCACATTTCTTTGTTATGAGTGCAGAGGAGTGACATCTAAAATATTAATCGTCACCCCTGGTTTTCACATCCATCTTTGCACTCTGTATCTTACTTCGGGTGAAAGAAGCGATGTTGTCGTTGGTGTCAGTGATGGTGATGGTGACAGAGGTGGTGGCTGTACTGCCAGATTTCATTCCTCTCATGTCCTGAGCTTTAACCACCACCACGTACTGACTCTTGGTCTCCCGGTCCAGAGAGTTTATCTTGCAGCTGATCACACCTGCAGAGACACAGACAGAAACAGATGGGGTGTTATCTCTTTGAGGTCAGCGCTGACTCATGTTCAAGTAAAAATAGCTCAAACATTTAATTGTTAAGGATGAAAAACACAACGTTGCTGCTGGAGAACAATCAAGCTGGACGCAAGAGCCGTAAACATACCTGTGACGCTGTCAATTTGGAAGGCAGAGAGGTCGTGGGTCAAAGAGTACCTGAGCTCTCCGTTAGCCGTGGTGGGGTCATCGGCATCAGTCGCCCTCACTTCAACTACTTTAGTTCCTAGAAGAATATAGATGAAAAAGACATGCTATGTTTTGCATATAAAGCCAACCCTAAATACTCCAGTATTAAGCACCATGGCTGTTTAAGTGATTAATGCTTTATGATTACGTGCTAAGATTGTGTTATTTAAGTCAGCAATGGGGCTTTTTTCACAAGTGGAAGTGTTAATGAATGTGACAGGCGTTGACATTATGTTCGAATTTTCTCCCGACATTTCACAGTTTCGTCTATTTTTATTCTAAATTATCACTGGATGGTAAATGTCAAATATATACTTGGAGCAAAAGAAAAGGGCTCCTGCAAGAATTCGCTTCATGTACGGTCTATATTGCTGGAAATATTCTGCTTTTCTCTGCATTTGAACAGTCCCACTAAAGGCATTGTATGTAGAGCTATATAAATAAACACAATTTGAATCCCAATGACCTTTTTGATAAACACTTTCAAAAGCAACCCTTCTTACCTATGGTGGACCTCTCCATTATGGATCCGTTATACGTTCTGGGGAATACAGGGGTGTTGTCATTGATGTCTGTCACCTGTACAACAAACTCTCCAGAATCTTCTATCAACTTGTTGTTCCCGTCGAACATCTTGGCAGTCAAATGGTACAAGCTCTTCTCCTCTCTGTCCAGAGATCTGGTGACAAACAGGTCTCCTTTTTGATCTACAGTGAAGATGGTGTTTGCTCCTTCACCGTCAATTTTAAAGCTCTTCACTTCCACTCTCTGACTCGACTTCAGCTGTGAAGGAAAAGATGGTTTCAAATTATAGTTTCAGCTGTTAAGCCTTTTCCCCATTGGAAGAAGGATTAAAATAAACAACAACCACATTTTTAGAAAATCTTAATTTAATTTAAATTTTTATGAGCACAAGCTAGTTTTCTTGTGTGGACAAGACAATACCTTGTTTCTACAAGATAAGTATCATGTGATCACAAATTTTTGTCTTGTGACAAGATCATATTCTTACGTTTTTGGGATTCAGAGGCATCAAAATGTATGAAAGGATCACTCAGATATTCATCAAAGACTTGGTAGGCAACAAGCTATTGCTCCAGTTTGTGGAGCATCAATGTTAGAGCATCAAACTGAATGGAATACATGGGAAAACACATGTACCTTCCCTTGGCAGGGTAAGAAATTCATAAACATGTTGGATCGAATTTTAGGCACTGAGCCCAGGCAGTACAGAAGAAACCCTCAGAGGTTTCTTTGCAGATGGTTTAAGGTATCAGATTTTTGACAGTGAAGTCAAAATGCTGATGTTAACCCAATCTTGGAACCCATGTATCATTGTTTGACAAAGAAAAACCTCTGGGATTGAAGGAAAACTAGCTAGCTATTAGCAATAAAGGACGTCCTGCCAACTCTTCATTTTTTATGTGATAGTGATTGTTTCCTCTCAATAGCTAATTAATAAATGATTAGTGTTTAAGTTGAGAGATGAGATCGTAAACATAAATGTATATCTTTTAATAATGTCATTAGATGGAAAATGTCTATAAAAATGCATCTAAGTCATCGTCAGATTACTGCTGATGAGATCCAGGATTGCATTACAGCCAATGTGTTTTTCTTTCCTTCTTTGCAATAACAGTTTTCTAATATACAGACCAAAGACAGTGAAATGTGATTAGACGGAACTTGGAATACAAACGGAAACCAGAGTTCTTTTAGCCCCCAAAATATCACCACTTGCCTACACATTCGGAGTCTCTTTATTCAGATTTGTATTGACCTACCTGTCCTATCTTGTAGGCAATGGGTGCAGGTTTCTCCTCCTCAACATAGAGAGAGTTCCAGATCCAGTCTCTCTTCTGTCTGAACAGGACAGGATGGGTCTCCTTCTTTACAATCCCCACGGAGCTTGACCGCTTCTTGCCTTCCACTACAGGAATGCCAAAATCTTCAGCCACGGCTAGAGAGATAGACGAGACCACAGAGGCCATAAGCCCCATCATGGCACAGAGTTGAAGCCAAGCCATCATCTGTCTGACCGAAAAAAAAGGGGGGAAGAATGAGGGGATAGAGGGGTGAAAGAATGAAGAAGAGTGTGAGAAGGAAGAGGCAAGAGCGGAATAAGTGACGAGGAATATGGAGGGAGAGAGAAGAGAGAGGAGATCACATTAAAACCACTTATCAGCCGTGGACAGACCCCTTCACTGTGCCAGGGTGAGACTCAGAGTGAAGGCCAAGGACTCCCATTCCCCTTACTGAGCTTGAGGTCTAGCTATCATTGGCGGCCAGGGCTCATAAACCTTTTCAGCCAGGGACCCAAATGAAACATTTAGCCTATCATGGGACCCGGGCTGAGGCATATCACTGCTGTGGTCGTACTGGGATCTATTAAACATAGGCCCGTGACCCATTTTAGGTCCTGACCCACTGGTGAAGCATGAGAGAGAGAAAGAGACAGACAGACAGAGAGAGATGGAGAAAGGAGTTGACATTAAAACCACTTAGGATGACTGTCTTAATCAGCCATTAGAAAGACCATTTTCCAAAAAGTAGATGTTTGACATTTTGAATTTTTCATTGGTATTTTTTCCCCTTTAATACAGCACATAACATTTGGGGGAAAAAAGTAAAGGATTTTGGCATAACACAGAGGGATACAAGTTCTGAAAAATCTAGGATTATTAGGGATGGAGGGGTCTCATCCTGCGTCAAAGAAATGTGTTTCATTAAGACAGATGTGTTTTCATGACAAGGATCAAAACCAAAGTGTTCCTACAAATCAAAAGCATGCTTATGTTTGCCTAAATGTGTGTGTGGTTTGATTTGCTCCCTACATAGACAAAAACAAATATGCAGCCATTCTTGGTAGGTTACCCCATCCATGTCAATAGCCTAATTCTACTGTTTACCCAGAGATTATTGAGATTGAGGCTAAAACCATTTGTAGTAAATTAGTTATGAAATAGTATTACAATCTCATACTATTATAAAGTACTGTGCTGTATTTTTTTCAATCAGATAAGCCTCCAAACTCATGGATTTATGACTTTAGAGTATTATCTTTACCAATGGCACCAACACCAGACGTACACAGAGCCTAGAATAAGAGAGACTTAAAGAGTCTGCAGCAACACATCAGCGGCTCTGTGAAGTTCATTATCAAGACCTCATTATCAAGTTTGGGGATATATAATCTTGATCTGATGATTTTACCAAGGGGATACCCAGATTTGACAATTGTATTTGATTTGACAACTGTCAGAAATCCAATACAATTTTAATAGAAATCCATGGAAGGTTATCAAGACTAAACCTGTAAAACCAAAAAGGACAGATAGTTAGTAATGCTTTCTTGAACATGTATTAATCAGTGTTTTTTATGGGAAAGCCCTTCTTCTGATTTTCTCTTCAGATCTGAACGACCAATCGTGTAACATCATAAACATAACTGATGTATAGTGGAGAATAACCAACTAACACTGTTAAAGATTAATTTTGGGCGATTCTACCTCTTGAACCACACTGGCACCTCATCTGATTCGTGGTTTTCTAAATGACTTCGACTTGGAGACATTTCTCTGTGTTGCATCACTCCCTTTTGCCTTCGAGCCTTTTTAGCACTATTTAACCAAAATGAAAATGTATAAGGCAAACAAACACCAGCTACCTTGTAAACTTTTCCCTCATGTTCTTACTGTCTCACCCTTTCTGTCTGCCTCTACATCTCCCACATGCCCCCCACCCCCCCACCAGCACTGCCACTGGGCTCTATCTAATAACACAGAAATGCCAGGGACATAATCTTCACAACATTTTAGTCTATATGTGCTCCGTAGATATCTCAGCCCAGCCCTGTGCCATCCCCGTAGACAGATTAGTGCATTTTATTGTCTTCTAGCCATTAGTAGCAGGGAGGGAGGAAGAGAGATTACGATGAGGGGATTATACCGGCACAAAGTCTTCTCCCTCTAATGGCCTAATCTCGTATTCTGCTGACCTCCTCTGACCTCTTCACACGGCTCCCCACAAATCAGCTCAAACAAAGACTCAACAGTGTTTGTTTGGCCTTCACTTCACATCCTTTTGTTGGGGGTTTATATTTTTGCTCTTGTGTTTTGTGTTTGTTTCTAGTTGTTATTCATTCTTTTCAGGACTAAATTAATTATACACAAGTGAATAGTCTATTATGATAAATTTACGACAGACTTTTTAATGTGAGTGAGACTGGTTAAGGACATTATCGTTGACTCTATACCACTAATAATTAAATGACAAACAACAAGGTATTTTTCCTTCCAAACCTCCAGCATATTTGTGGATATCCTTCTTTTTTGAATATTTTTTTTTCTTGTTCAGTATGAATAAAACTACATTTCATCTTATACAGGTGTTTGCTGTCAGCGTTTTCAAAAGTACTCTCCAGAGAACTCCTGGTATACATTAAATTAATTTATTATATTTATCCATTTTAATTTATCTCCAAATGCATTCATGTCTCAATTTTACCATCACATCAGCATATTCAGAAACACCAGCCTGAAACCACTGTAACGTACAGCCTAAAACAATTGTAGTTTTTTATTCCTTTAAGATTTATTTGAATTCTTTCAGTTTTCCCCATGCATAGACTCTCTTAACATAAGCCTAATAGTCACCTCTACGACCTTTTGAAAACAAAAAGAGTCTAAACCATCAAAACCAAAGAGAAACTGAGACCTAAGGAAGAAGAGGATACATGAAAAGAGCATTTGCCTTTTAACTTCAATGAAACCAGTATCATATCATCAGCTTATTTAGCAGAAAATATCTGTTTGTGAGCAAAATAATTTGCTTTCTTTAACTTCACAGCTCCTAGTAGACAGTTAAACACAGACACTTATAAGTAAGACAATGCCACTGTTAAAGGCCAAGCATGTTTCCTGAAGGGGTCCTGCAGTGTCCTTCAAACTCTGCTTCGTTTGAACTGCGAGTTAGCCATATCCTTCCTCTTAACATGTTCTGGACAAACAAAGCACTCAAACCCTGTGCTTTATCGTACATGTTTCTTTCTCACACAGAGACAGTCACAAACACAGGCCAAAAAGGCCAAAAAGGAGGAGACCTTAAGTGACTTTAAAGTCAAAGAAAATCAAATAAGAAAAAGTCTAATATTCTTGTCGCCTCTATAAAGCTTTTAAAAGACTCAGAGGCTTACCTGTTGCAGGAAAACAATTAAAACTTTTTTTTCTAAAAGTTATTATTATTATCATCCTTTAGAAAAATAGATAATGTCTTAACTGAAGATCTCTGACAGGGATCAATAGAAGTTTCATGTCTTATGCACATTTTTGTAAGGTAAATGTTCTCTTAAAAAAACGTGTTATGGCCACATCCCTTTTGGATTAAGCTACAAATTCAACTTAATTCTTGAAATATATCTGTAAAAAGCATTTTAATCATGTAGAGAACTCTTAACATCTCAAGATACACCTTGACTCATCTCCCAATAAGACTATCCCTTATCACCTTTACGTGCATATAAGCTCTTACTCACACACGTCCAATCATATCCTATGACTCATAGTTTCGGTAATGAAGAGTCCTTTGGGAACATCTAAAAAGGAATTTTTTAAAAATCACATTTTTGTTCAGCAGGCGGTGTCTTACTCCTCCCCTTTTATCAGCAGCAGGAAGTATAAACACAATGCCTTTTGGGAAATAACATGGGGTCTGGGGTCTGTTAACGAGTGGCCGTCATTAGTGAGTGGACACACCCTTCCTGGTATTCAGCTGCCGCTGACTTCATGTCTCTCTCTCTCTCTCTCTCTCTCTCATTTGTTTGTTGTCTTTGTGTGTCACACTCCGTCTTTATCCTCTGTGTCTCTGTTTCTTCATGTTTTGTACTTTTGGTCCGTCTCTTTAATTTGCTCACATTTTATTTTGGTCCCTTTCTTGAGAGTTCTTTCAATCATTTCTTTCCTCTTAAATGTTTACCTCTTCTCTAAAGTTGAATCCCTCAAGGTAAAAGATTGCATCTGGATGTTCACACGGTCTATTTCTGTCTCTTAAGTATCGTACCTCCTTTTTCCTTTTCTCACCTTTTCTTCTTCACCTCACTTCTTTTCTCGTTCCTGTCACTCTCTCTACCTTTCAACTCAGCAGATTTAGTACTTAAATGGGTGTTGCAGGGCAGAAAAACAAAGAAACAACAAGTTCAACAAATCTTTTTGGGCTCAGTTTAACTCCAGCTTTCTTTGAAACCCTTTACTGTCACTTTGGAATCAGAGCAGAGTAAACAGAGGGATTTATGGAAACTGACATGAGTGTTGAGCACGATCAAGAAGATGTAAATGAAGTTTAGATTTTTCATACAGTCGTATACACCTGTCATCTTGATTTACAATGGTTGTTGTTAATCTTTTGATAATCACCCTTTCATTCCTCACAACTGCAAGCATCATGCGTGCAAAGCTCACTTCAGGATTATCCAAAGATATTTATGGCAGCATTTATCAAAGACATCTTTCAGAGGTAAGGAGAATAAATAACATCCAGGAATATCTGTAATTACATCTGTACATTGTCCGCAGGCTAGGGAGCGTGTGAGAGTGTGATGGAGGAGTAGAGATACAGTTGTCATTCTGCGGGATGTTTTGTGACTGGCAGACAGGTCTGACCTAGTTTCACTCAACCAAAGGCTAAAGCACAGAAACGAGTCAACAAGACTTCATAATCCTGGAGCTCGCTGAAGGGACGGTGAAGTTCTGTTTGTGTTGTTTCAGTGTTTTAAGAACCTCCTGTGCTTTATGATGAAATCGGAGCAGGGACAAAGCCGGTATCAATCTTCTCTGTGTGTCACTCAACACAACTTTGGGAACTGGATCACACAGACAGTTCAATATTTAATATTATATATTTTTTTGGTTATTTAAATGTAAGACATTCAGATAGAGTTGGCTGGGTCGTTCACATCATCACATGTCATCTGCTGACTTAAATTCCCGCGAGTTGCTGCACCCAACAGCTGAGATTCACAGGAAGGAGGTGTCTACTCTGAATAGCTGTGGCAACATCTCCAATTTTAATTTTAAGTGTGCTAACTGCCTTGATTGTCCCCAATTTAAAATGAATGAAATACATTAGTGTTTGTGCGGCCGTTTTCTACAGCAGAGGACACATATGTGGCTATACCTGTTAAAGCTGTTGTAAGTCGACACGCAGAAAGAAGCACTGTTTAAAACATGTCTTTTTCTGACTGAAATGAAAAATGCTAAGTGCTCCAAGAGTCAGCTGAAAGTTGCATTGACTAGACAAATACAACACTCGCTACTGACTGAATGGAGCAAAAGGACCACCACCCTGTGCCCCTTTTAGCTGACAAAGGCTTGATAACTTTCAGGAATGGTGGTGTGTAAATTATAGAGTCCTCAACCGTTTGCCACTGCTCCATGATGTAATGTCTGTGATTTGTTTTAGATATTTGTTGTCCCAAGAGATAGTCCGAAAATATTATGTAACCCCATGGACTACTACAGAGTAAGCATCCTGAGGCCACTGTGTGAAAGTGTTCTTGCGAAATATACAAATCTTAGTGGACAATGCAGTGTTCCCTGCAGGATGTTCTCCACGTTTGGTCAACTGGCCGGATATCCATACAGTTTATTAAGGTCTTTCATTTGTCGCCTAAGAATAATCCTTTTTTAATTCTTTAAAAATCCTAATGTTTGACTCTTAAAATATTAAACTTTTAGAGGAAATCAGTTTTGGCCAGGTAACCATGAATTTAATGAAGGCTATATTCTTGCTCCCATGGTGATGAAACATGACCTTGATCAGTTGTACACGTCTCATTTGTTCATAAGTTTTCCTCTGTTTTTTTGTCGATCCTTTCCAAAACTTGTCATGCCTCTTGTTGAGCGTCAGTGTCAGTATCTTGTTACTCACAAATCTCTTTGCAAATAAAGTCTTTCACACGGTTTAGTTTACTTAAGTCTTCCTTAACTACCCTAAAGTCTGGACTTTGTGTATTTGAGTATATGTATGCCCCACAGGGACTGATTTCAAAGCCTCAAATCTGTGTGTGGTGTCAGACTGCTGAATACTGTAGTGGGTGTCTGTTGTTGAGATTAAAACACGTTTAATCACAGAGCAGCTTCTAACAATCTGTCTGCCAGCAAGTCACACCAGGACCCACTACCAGTTACACACACACACACACACACACACACACACACACACACACACACACACACACACACACACACACACACACACACACACACACACACATAAACGCACACTGTGTCCTCACTGACACTGTCCTGTCACAGACTGTGTTTCGGACTCAGATTGGTGTTCACTCTTTCTGGTTTATTCTGTTTGCTTACACAATCAGACTTATCTGTTCTATAAAAGTGAACCGGTAATGAAGGATTTAGGCCTGCTGTAAAACCGACAGTAATGACCAAAATCTAAAAATAACTAAAGTTATCCACATTGGTTTTGGCTCAGCTGTCAGCCCCCATCTCTGCTTAAGGCTAAACATTTTCCAACTTCAGCAACCCAACAAAGTGATTTTCCTGTCCTTATAGAACAAATTCAATAAGCATTCACCTTCTGTAAATATATGACCTTCCAATAGAAACAAAACTTTGCTGAAGTCTGTCTAACCAGATGATTTTAATATATCTGAATGCATCACACTCTCCATATAGTACAAAGGAGATGTTGGAGGTATGGACCAAGCATGGTAAAATTAAAGTAAGAATATGCAACTTTTTGATCCAGTAGATGTCGCCCTTGAGCACCAACAAGAATCCAAAACAAACTGCTCTTTAGCGACACCTACGCTATTCTGAATCATCAGCTCTCCGACAGCGACACACCTTCAACCCCTCCTCACATTTGCACTAAGGCGTTAACAAATTAGAAAGCACCATAATTAAGTACTAAGCGCTCAGCACAAGTGGCGGACGGATTGCATTGTTGTGTTAGAAGGCTAATGGTAACGCTCTTTAGTTTGCTCGTAGCAAATTTCATGTAAATTTACCCGGAATGAGCGTGATCTAAAAACGCTTACATTCAAATAAGCAGTGAGTGCAGTTTGTTATTCTTCTTTTCTCTAGTCTTTGATTTTAACAGCTTTTAAACGCATGGGGATGAGCTGGCCGGCGGACCGACCGTCCCGTCCCTGTAAACACGGCTCAGACAACATCACAGACAGCGGGACTCGAGCGTCACACTCATTGTATACAGTCATGACTCAGAGAGATATTTACAGAGGATATATTGGATATCTGCTGCATTTATGTGTAAAATATTGCACATTCTTCATTTTGTTGAATGCACAACCATCTCAAATGTCGGATTCAATCTGTTCATGTGCTTGAGCACTGAATGGTCCTGTTGATTCACTAGGGGTCGGATGTAAAAACCAATATAAATATAATGTTTAGGGAAATCAAATCTCTTCCAAAATACTTTTGGGATAGTCAGTGAAGTGCAGAATACAGGTCAGACACTGAAAGAAAAAACCCAAACTGGGTCTTTCACTTGTAATCAGGAATTTCAGCTGAGCTAACATCCCCACATCTGGACAGCTTGTCAACCACTCTGACATATATCTGAATGAACGAACGAATGGCTCTAATCAGGAATCTTATGTGTGCATGCATGTGTGTATGAGAACATGCGTGTGCGTGTGTGTGTCTGTGTATGTGTGTGTGTGTGCGCGGTAGGGTGAAGTCTCCCAGATGGCACCCGAAGGATTTTCCCCCCCTGGTTAGTTCCCTCTCCAGGAATTAAAATACTGGGTTTAGTTGCATAGACAGCTTTCAATGTTATGACAGCATCAAGTCATCTCTGTCAGTATGGCTGATGCATCCAGATCCACATAAAAGACATGATTTCAAAGAAAGTATTGATGTGTGGATTAAATAACGGGAACAATTGCAATAGAGTTCAGAAGGGACTACACCAAACATTACAGCATCAGAAATGATTTGAATAACCTCTCGAACAATCACTGCTTTAGCCTCTCCTGTAAAGTGTGATTTCATAAAGCGTGTCCAGAATAAACTGTAGAAGAAGAAATAAAATATGAATATATAGCAGGGATGTCGATAGCAGACAACGTGACAATTAACTGACAAAATCTGGCTACTCTGAAGATATATATCAAAAGTTTAAAGGTAAAAAAAGATCTGACATCAGGTTGACAGATGCAGAAGAAAATGGAGATTTTTCTTTGTGGTACCCAAAAAAAATGAACAGCTGAACTCCTCCTGATGGATTTAGTTTGATTTAGATTTTTTTTTTCCCCCCCTGCTCTTTCTACAGATCATCCTGTATCGTCTTAATGGTCACAGCCGTCTGTGCTCAGGAATGACAGTCCACCCTCTGGGGAAAAGAGGGGGGGGGGGGAGCGCTCAATTACAGCATTCAAATCTACACCGAGCTGTCCGAGATCATTGGCGTAACATATGTGAACAATGACGGTTGGCGACAGTCTGTCCTTACAGGGGTTATAACCATGGTATCAAGTTATTTCTGCGCCTTCCTCAGGACATATTCACTTGTATTGATGAGCGTTTCACCCATGGGGTGACCGAGAAAGTAGCCCAGAGGGTGTTGAAAAGAACCTGGACTACGTTTTCCAGCACATTTTCAAACACATGAAAATATTACACTCCAATTTGATATAGGAAAGCACTGGATGTGCATGCAGACACATAAGTAATAGCAGAATATGTTTCCCTTTAAATTTTCAAAACATTGAGAGAGCAAAAGATCTCTTACCTTACAGACTGATGCTGCAATTCAAGCAGAAGTGTTCAGACCTCTGTATTCACACAAACTGAAATCCTTAAACGTGCCTCCCTTCCCACCCACTGGGTTTATTCTTTATTAATGTGGCAGGTTGTGGTAGAAATTAGAGGCTGGTAGGTGGTCGTGCGCTCAACAGGGAGTATAACCGCCTCCTGATTCAATTCTGTCTCTTCCTCGCTCTCGCTTCTTTTCTTTTTGACTGTGGGCGCTTTCTGATGTTGAAAGAGAGCAGCAGGTGTTGTTGTACAGGCAGGGATTTCTGTCTCCCTCGGCTTGTTTTCTTTTTTAAAACCAGTTTTCTGTACAAATCCTGTTTCTGGACTGTGGACAAGATTATAAGATAAGTCAGTGATGGTGGAGTATAGGTGGATGCCTCTTGAAGGAAAACGTATCCCAGAGTTAGATTTTCCGAAAGTTGAAACAATCTCCTGGAGTTCAACCAATTTAGTGTCTCTTCTCACAAGTGTTTAAAAAAAAAAAAAAAACTCCAGTGGCTCCAGTTTTAAAGTTTGATTAATGGTCTTGCATTTTCTTCCCAGGGTATCAAGGTTCCAGCCCAGGAGTCCAACAGGTTTTCAAGTGTCTCCTGCTCTTTTTTTGTCCCTCCGTATTTGATGTGGTTTTCTCTCCCAGTAGCAAAGCACAATGTTGAACCCCAGCTGTCTGACCACAGTCCTCTTTCTCTCACACAGGTCACTGCCCACTTCCTCTTCCTGTTATTGTCAGTGTTCTTCGATGGTGCTCCCTGCTACCGCTCCTCTTCCTGACCTGGAGGGGGAGGAGGAGGGTTGGTGGAGAGGAGGGGGACGAGAGGTATATGGAGAGGTATGGGATCGGTTGAAAAGCAGACAGAAAAAAGAGAGACAGCGGCAGAGAAGCAGGGAGGGAGCGCATATGTCAGAACCGCTCAAAGACGCTTGGAGAGGCAGAGAAAGCAGCCGGCTCATGTTCGTGAAGCAGATGGAGTGAGTGTGTGAGAGGCAAGAAGAGGGAAGGAGGGAGGGTGATGAAGAGTAAGGTGAGAGAGGCGTTACTTCTCCTTGAAAAGCAAGAGGGAAAGAAGAGAGAGAGAGAGAGAGAGAGAGAGAGAGAGAGAGAGACGAAGATTGGGGGGGGGGATTTATTATTCATGTGTGTGAGATAAGGATTAAGTTAAACAGGTTATTGGGGATAATCCTCAGAGATTTCCCCACATGAGGCTAGTAAATATTTCAGAGGGCTGACTTTGCCAGAGATTGTGTGTGTGTTTGTGTGTGTGTGTGTGTGTGTGTGTGTGTGTGTGTGTGTGTGTGTGTGTGTGTGTGTGTGTGTGTGTGTGCGAGAGAGAGAGAGAGAGAAAGAGAAAGAGAAAGAGAGAGAGAGCGTATCTGACAGAGAGATCTTGACTAAGCTGGTAAATGAGATGAGTCGGACGCCCCGCCACACACACACACACACACATTTCACCAACCCCCCTCTCTTCAGGGGGAGAGCCGGCCGTCAGTAATTTGCCGAATTGGACAGGAAAGCCGACTGTGTGTTTTTACATGAAAGCTCTCCTGTGGCAGCAATAGCGGTCCTGTCGTTCCCCCCCCCCCCCCCCCCCCCCCTCTGTCTTTGTCTGTCTCTCTGGTTATTTGCATTTTCAGTTCCACAATACATACAATATTTTCAATACAGCTGGGAATAGAGCTGTCTAACATCAACACGACAAAAAAAAAATCAACATTTACTTTGAGTCCTCTTCTCTCACTCGCAGTAGCTGTGTGTGAATCAGTGATACAAAATGTACTTTTTTCAACAAGTTCTACGAAATGAAGGACAAAACCGTTGCTCGTAAACGCCTTAGAAAAAAGTTATAACTGGCATTAATTAAAGCTCCTGTGAGGAATTTTAAGCTGGTTGTAAATAGACTGATTCAAATGAACTAATACTGATAATGGCAAAATATCATCACGGACATGATTGACTTTTGTCTTAAGTGATTATGGAGGGTCACAGGAAACAGGAGTGTTCAAGGTGCGACAGCATCCACCTAAAACCCTGTACAATAAAACCATCAGCTTATAATCATGTTTAAATATGTTTACTCCATTCTATGGAATGTATATGTAGAAACCATACCAGTACCTATATGTGATCGCTTTATGTCCAACTCAACGCAACACATTTGCCAGACCTCTAGGTTGTATATTTTACATTTTCTAAACCCCACTTGGCCCCTCTTAGTTTAAATAGGCTCCAGCACTCATGGATCTAAAAGTCAAACCAGACTCCATGGCAGTTATCAGTTGTCATCACGAGTAGGGATTTGAGTTAATAGGGTCTCATTCTGCCTTCTTGTCGGTGAGTAGGCCTTCATCATCTATTGCTTAAGTGGATAAACCAATAGTTTTATAAAACGGCTTCTTCTGCTGGCTGCTGGCAGGTCAAACCTATACCTTTTTTTTCTATCGATAGTCCTGAGTGCAGTAACCTAAAATCACAAGTCCATTATATATTTCAAACACGCAAATATTAAATGCCATGCACATAATAAAACTCTTTACAAGATGTCAATCAAAGTGAGGGAGAGGGAGAGAAAATCTAAAAGAAAATATATATTTATAACTATTAGAAAACCTTGTCAGAAACAGCTTACTTGATGGTTCTGATTTCTCAGGACTGTGTTGGCTTGGCAGCTCACATATCTCAATCAAAATTCGCCCCCCATTCATTGTGTATTGCAACTGTCCGAGTCAGCATACTGGGATATCTAGCTACATCACCTAACTGAGCTAGCAGCCACTTTTTAAAGTTTTTCTCCCTCCTTATGTCAAAATCATCCATACACAGAAAACGGTGATATACTGTTCGGAAAATAAACTTTGTTGAGTGCTGGATTGTTTGAACAGAAACCTAAAAGATAACAAGTGACCAGTGGAGATGGGCGGCCCGAACTGTTGGCTTAAAGTGAGCAGGTACCGAGAGGCTGAAGTTCATGGAGAAAGGACACAGCTCTGGTTGCAAGACGATGCCGTTTGGCAAAGCCCAGAGCTTTACGGGCAAAACTGGTCTACTGGTCTCAAGAGGAATGAGCGCAGCCTACGTCACCAAAATGCTGCACACTGTTTCTCCAAAATCCAAATCTACTGCATGACAAGCTGTCATCTTCACCGATGCATGTGCAGCGAGGAACAGCACACACAAGCATAAAGGAGCAAAGAGTAGAGAGAGAGAGAGAGAGAGAGAGAGAGAGAGAGAGAGAGAGAGAGAGAAAGAGAGACAGAGATGAAAAGGCATCAGATCGATGGATCAGATCGATATGAGCAGATAGATAAATTACAGACAGTATGTAGTTAGCTCTAATTTGAAAAGGCGACACAGTGAGGAGTTGGCTCTGATTCATAAAGTCAGACTGAGCAGGAGCAGAGTAGTGTTGTTGCACATGATTGGGCGGGACAGGCATGTTTTTTTTTCCGTTGGTTTGAAATTATTTGCGTAATCAATCTCAGAGATAACCCTGCCCACGTGTAACACCTAATATAAAAGAAATTCAAAAACGTAAATGACAAGATTTCCAAAATGGTGGGAAGGGCATTTCAATACTTTAAGAGCGATCATGTCATGCAAATAAGATTACAAATAACATAGTTATAGAAGCTTTTTGTGGATCTGGGTTTCTATAGGCGGTAAAGTTTACTTGAGTTACTTTATTTGAACCCAAAATAAATTGTGTTTTTCTGAATGTAACCAAGTTCAGGTCTGTTAGCGCTGATGCCAGATGTTTATGCAAGTTCTGATCCAGTCAGCTGTTGGTCCCGTCGAAAGCACTCTTATAGAAGTGATAACAAACCATTAAATGTTCTGATAACATCTGCAGTGGGTGTGTATTCCATGTGAACCAACAAGCTGCCATCACAGCAGGACAATATATACTTTATGGTGTGCATTTCTTTTCTTTTTTTCTTTCTTTTATTATTATAGGTTCCTTTTCTTTCTTACATTTCCCAGCTGAACTATAACAGTTTTCAGCATCTGGCTTTCTTTGCGGAAAAAAACAAAAAACGTTACTAACATATAACTTCAGGGAATATATCTCACTCTCTACACTCTTTGTCCAAAAGTGTGTGTGTGCATCTGTATGAGTGTGTCTGTGTCAAACTGTCATTTCAGAGGGATAAGTGAGAGACTAGAGACATTTATGACAGTTTCACACCAGAGAGAAAGAAAGGCCTGAAGGACAGTCAAAGGATTTTTGAAATTCTTCACCCAAAAGTGTTCTGATCATTATTTCATGTCATAGTTTTTTGTTTCTGTGCACTTACTTTTTTTTTGTGCCGTGAGAGTATTTGTAATGATTGGAAACCGTGCCTCTAAATTACCTGTACCTTGGGTTATATCAGGCCGAATATGGCAGACAGAGAGTGATTTATGTATGTGCAGAAAACGAACAAGGAGAGGAAATAACAAAGAGAAAGAGTTTGTCTACATGTCGGCTGTCTGTTTTTCTTTCGGTAGAAGAGGCGACATGTACGAGAGTGATGGATGTCCCACAAACAAATAACAAAACGTCACAAATATGATGGAAACTCTCTTGTTTACACATTTCATTTCCTCTCCCCCTCTGTGTCTCTCTGTCATTCTGTCTTTTCAAAAAACCCTCATGCTCTTGGCCTACTTTTCTTCAACGAAAAAAAGAAAACACTTTGGCACTAAAAATTGCATCCTCGCTCCAATCATGACATGTAAGGAAACGGGTGATATTCCCCCACTGGTGGTTTGACTGGAAGAATACCAGTGGGAGACGAACATCAAGAACTGGAGGACTGAGAGAGAGAGACGGGGAGAGAGAACGCCGACAGAGAGAGAGAGAGAGAGGCAAATGTCTGACATGACAGCTCTTTTTTAACAGTTCTAGATCTGCCTGAAGGGGCCGCTTTCATCATTAACACCTACAATGCTTTTGTATAAGCAGTGAGGAGACAGAATAACACGGAGTACATAAATCTCCACTGAAAATACTGCAGCAAAGGTGGGTCATATCAGGGTGAAGAAGAGCTGCTAGATGTCTCAGGTTGCTTCAAAGCCAACATATAAAGAAATACATTTAAATAATATAATAATAACTACTTACTTGCAGTAATAAATGAGTATGAGAATGAATTCACAGTGACCATAGTTTTATTAAACTGCTAAATTGCATGTGAAATAATAAGTCTCCCTCAAGGGTGTGAAAAGCTTTAAGCTTAGCTCTAAGACCATCCTCCTGTGAGGTGGCTGATGACAGCTCTGCACCACACTGTCACTGATTACAATTTTGATGGAAGAAAAAAATCCATTTGAGTGTGCATTCAAAAGAATCGCCAACATGGACGTCAACGTGATATATACAAATGTACAGAACATAAACAACCCCCAGACCAGGAAGTAGCACAGACTGCAAGTTACTGCTGCCTGAAGCCAAGGTGCCAGACGCTACCAAGGCTAGCCTGTCACTCCAGAGCCTGTAAGACCAGCTCCTAATACCAAGGCGAGAGAGAAGGTCTACAATGATGGCCCATACGTCTTCCGGCGCCCTTGAGGAATTTGGAATCAAGATTGCCCACTTTCTCAGACAGCCTTATAGAAGCCGATAGCTGCCATCATACCCCTGAAGATGGAGGGCGACTTCCCTGCATCAAGGAGCTTTTGCAATGAACTACAGAATCTCCAGGGCTGAATACGTGAGAAGATCTGCCTCATGTTGCCTGCACCATGCCACAAAGGCCCTCCTTCTGTGAACTGTTGTTGATGGGGCTCAGGTTTCAATCTGCCCAAACGTCAACCTCCTCTCGTGGTGTCAAAATGATCAGTGACAGTGTACAGGTGCTCTTAAACTTTCATCAGCCACCTCATAGGCCAACACAGGCAGATTGTCTTAAAGCTAATCAGCCACACCCTCGTCTGACCAATGTAGACATACAATAAAGTAATGTGTCATTGCCAAGATTTAGCAAGGTATTTGCATATGCTTCAAACTAACAGTTTTTTGCCTGGATTCATCAGGATATTTGCTTGAATTTTACTCCCCATATTGAGCTTTTCTCATTGTTTACAGGTCTGGCTTGCATGTTACATGTTGGTCTTCTCCTCCTTCAGTTTCCCAGAATTCGGTGACTCTGACTGTGGATTGAATTAACTATTGTTAAATATTTCTTCCCCCAATAGTAAGAAATAATGTTTAAAATCTCACTTTAGTTCGTTTTTTCTCTCTCTAACTCTCATAGTCCTTTCTAGGATTATAAGTGGTCTTGGGGCTAAAATGAACCTTTCTTGCCGCCGTTTGGCCACTGCTTGCATCATCAGGTGTAGGACTTTGGGTAGCGAACAGAGTCTGTCTACAAGGCACAGAGAGTATTGACAAGTGCAGTGGAGTATAAAGGCATGTCATAATATGACAAAAGCATGGGATAAGGTTGAAGAACTGTGAAGTGGTTTCTTAAAAGATGAGAGGAGGCGTCAGAACCCTCCATCTGACCTCAGTAAATCATTGATTCAAAGCACCTTTCTAACATGCTATGTTATGCACAGTGTTTCATTTAAATATTGCAATTACACAAATTTAGTGGTAGGTATTTTGTGTGTGAATAGGATAGATAAAGGTAACTAAATTGAAAAACTGAAAATTGATTCAAAGGGGAGAGGGTTTTATTAAGATTAACCCTCGCAACTTCGGTAGAACAAGCAGCGCAAGAATGCATAGAAATGTGTTTTTATTGCAAACAGTTCAATTCAAAAATTAATTACGGACTCACGGTCACAGCAGCCTGATATATACACATTTACAAAAGCACAATAAAGGTTCAAAATGAATAAACAATATATATAAAAATATATATAAATAACTATTAACTTAAAATAGGCATCAGCACCATTGTCTCCAATACTGGGACTGGTAACAAAACGTACTGTTGCTGATGTTTGACTCGTCTCAAACATCTCTGTTGCACTGCACCATCTATAGGTCTCTTCAGTCATATTCTTAAAGCATCATTATATGCTCTACTTGAAGCCTCTGCATGCTTGTTTTCTTATAGTTTATCCAGAAGTGTGCAGTAGAAAGAGGTGTACATTACACTTTCAGCAAAGAACACCAAACAACATCTGAACACACACTAAAGCTAAATGAATATTAAATGAATGTGCTGAGCTGCTTTACATCATCTACATTGATTTTGACTGTTAAGTTATTGTCTGTGATTTTAACATTTATGTTGGCGTAATCCAGCACAGCGGCATTGACCTATGTTTCCGTGAATAACTTTGGACTGACTCAGCGTTTGAGGCCACTCCCAGTACAAGGCACGATGTGGTCTTAATCATCTCAAAGGGTCTTACTATTAAAGATTGCAGTGACTGATGTTGTTCTTCTCAACCCTTTCTGTGTTGTCTTTGTGATGACTATCTCAGAGCACACATGCCTTCACACCCAGGTAATCCAAAAAGAAATCTGAAAAAATTCAGTAATTCACTCTGGATCACTTTTTCTATTCCAGCATAATCGTCTGTCTCAGCCATTTAGATGTAGAAAATGTCATTTCTTAAATAAAAGTTGTTTTAATGCTTTGTCTTTACTTGAATGAAAGTATTGTCGGTGAGAAAAGGGCACAATGAAGATATGTCTCCAGGTTCATAGTTTTTTAAAATAGAACTGACATAAAAGGCAGTCCTCAACATTATTACCCAAAAACAATAAATGCCTGCACCTTTCACTGACAGCCTGATTTTAGTTTCCTTTCTTTTTCATTGGCAGAACGTGTCTTAAGTACCATACCAGGGATGTGTTTTTCCTCAAGTGAAAATTATTTGATTCTATAAACTCTGAAAGACTTGAAAGCCGAAACACAACATCTAAAAAATAAATAAATGTATGTTAAGTAATAAATACATGTTAAATCATTGTTAGATTTCATCAAGTGATCAATCAAATGGTAAACTTGAGACTGTTCCCAAGAGAAACAAAAACATCTGTCTGTCCAACCCAAAAACTTTGCTGTTTTTGTCCAACCCTGCTCCTTTCCTCCTGTATTTGTCTTCACTTGCACTTTTACCTGTTGTCACCTGTTTTCAGGACATACTGTAGTTGTTGTCTTTTGGATTTTCTTGCTCACCAACGACTCAGTCAGCCCTCTTTTTCTTTGCAATAATTAATTCTCGTAGTCTATATCTCTTAGGACTAGAATTTTAACTCACTGGTTGTAGAAGGTTTGGACTAACTTAATTTGGAGGACTTATTGCACAATGCAGAACAACAAGTACCTCTCCATCCATAACAAGCAAGCATAGGTAAAGTATTGTCCTTTCTGAGATCTTATAATGACTTAAAATACCAACAAAATAACCAAAGATGTTTTGACCCATGGATGCACCATCAGCAGGATGGATCTAAGAAATTCCAGAAAATACAGTCTAGCTAAAGACTTAGGCTGTTTTGCTCAGCTGCCTCAGGCAAACTGTTAGTCCCCTGCTACATCACAACAAACAATTAAGAACAATTTTACTGAGTTGCATATGCATGAGTTAATGTTTGTTTGCTGAGCCTTAAAAGCAGAACTATCCAGCTTTCGCTTAATCTGCAAGTCAGCTCTATCTGGAAGTTCACTAAGCTCTCCATCTGTCTTTAGCTGCTAATGCTCGTGGCTAGCTGTTATTGATGATAACGGTGTGAAAGAAATCAAGTTTGCTGCCTTGTTTTGCTGAAATATGTTTGCATTAGATTGTGAAATTTCAGGGTTTGCAGCTTAAAATATGAATAGAGAGAAGTCTGTATCGCTTTATTCTTTTTCATGTTTCCACCTGTTACCTGTGTTTGTCTTTAGTGTTCTGTTAAGTTAAGACATAGTATGTGGGTCGCTTTATATTCAATAATTGATGAATAACCTAGAGACAGAAAAAAAGCAGAGCAAATATCTGCTCAGGTCGGGGTCTAATTTAAAACATACAAAAGTTGCTATTAATAACCAGAAATAAAAAAAAATATCCAAAGGCTTAGATGCTTGTGTTTTGTTGGACAAAGTTGGTGTTGTTATTTTATTTTATGGACTTAAGCATTTTAAATTAAAAGTAAAAGTGTGACTCACTCATAGCACTGCTGTGAAACTCTTGTGAAAATGAAGGTATGGCGGACAAAGAAAAGCGCCTAAATCTCCTGTGACCTCGGTTACAAAAAAAATGTCATTTCAGTTTTTACCAGCTTGAATTGTGATGACACAAAGATCCCGGGAGATGAGAAATTAACCCCTACTGCGTTCATGTGTGTGTTAATGCTTTTGTGTGCCTTTACAACGCATGCTTATGTGCATGTATTTGTGTGTGTGTAAATAGACAAAGATCCCTGAGGACAAATGATGAGGAGATGATATCTTGTGAAGTGTGCCCTTTAAAAATAGCAGGGTCGCTGTCAACATTACTCGGCTCTGGTTGAGCTCTTTGTTTCTGTGTGTGTGTTTTTATGTGTGTATGCCACCATGATCTTTTATTTCACTATTGGGTCTGTGTGTGTGTGTGTGTGTGTGTGTGTGTGTGTGTGTGTGTGTGTGTTAAGCATTTCTCCACTGTATGTATTGGAGCTCTCTGTGTGTGTGTGTGTGTGTGTGTGTGTGCGTGCGTGTAGACAAGTAACAGCTATTAGGAACTGTCATCACGCATGAGTGAGCGCTACATGGACTGTGTGTTTGTGTGCATGTGTGTGTGCTTATAAACGTGTGTGCGTCCGCACAGAGGTATGAGGTGCATTTAAGCAGAGCTTCTGTGACTGATGTACATGGTAATGTGAAATACTGCCTGAGGGTGACACAGACAGAGAGGAGGGTAGAAGGATGGGGGGGTAATGAAAGACATGTTGAAACAAAGGTGCAGCATGAAACAAATAATGAGGGAATCTTCATTAAAAGTATTTAAAATGTTATTTAATGCACTGGCTCAGCTTTTCTTTCCTATCATAGCTATTAAACTTGTTTTCAGTTAACTATATTAAACAACATTTATTAACTGTAATTGAAAAAACTTTTCTTAAATCTACTGACTTGAAGATCTACTCTACAAACTACTGACATTGAGTTTCCATTTTCTAAATACCTCTTTATACAGTTTGAACTTGAGTTTTTATTAACCAAATTTTGTGAAGATGATTAACCTGTCACTACTAGCTTCTATGTTCAACTTATCTGATGATATGACCAGTCACTTTATAGATCCAATGCATGAAGAAATACATCCTGGACTAACTTGTTCAACAGTCACCATGGCATGTAGCTCATTACCTATCTTTGATGATGATTGTGCAATCAGACCGTAACTCTGTGGCAGGTGCCCATATTGAAATTAACACAATTTACAATGTTGGTAAGTTCACTAAACTCTACATCCATTATTATCTATTGCATATCTGACATCCATCACTATTCCAGAGATTTCTCTAATTATTCCCCTTTTCAGGGAAATGTTGTGGACTTAACACCTAAGCTTTATCTGTCAGAGTAAGGTTTACGGTATGAAAATGTTCCTCTCAGTCTTTTTTCTGCTGCACTTTGGAAAATGTGTGCTCAAACAGGCCCTTTGGAGATGTTTCCCTTCATGACATCACAAAGGGCAGTAACCCCTTACTCAACGTGGGTGACACTCCCCCAGGTGGGTGTTTGTTTTGCCCTCTGAATCTGCATTATCAACCTTAACATTAGAGCATGGAGCGAGAAAGCCCAAGCCACCCAAGGCCTTCCAGAGGGGCGTGGTCGAACTCAGCTCAGGCTACAGAAACAGCCTGTTCTGAGCAGTGCTGTAGTAGAGGAGTTTATAGGCATGCTAAAATATAGAATCAGAGTGGATTTTTGGCATAAAACTTCACAGACATGTTTTGGGGAGATCTGAGACTTATTTGAACTGGTTGAAAGGGAGGATATTATGTGACCTTAAAGGTTCCATTTATTTTTGGGCTGCAGCTCAGTGCATTTGCTTATTCTCCTCTTCTTTCAGCACTAGTGTTGTAACATAGTTGTCAGCTTAGGAGACTTACAGGCAATTTTAAAGTTTTTCGCTTGGTATTGATTTGCATTTTTGGCTATTTTTTATGCTTTTGTCGTAGAGAAGTACAGTGGAAGCAGTGAGGCACGTGATGTAACCACTAGTATCCAATGCTCAGATCACAGGCCATTTCAGCCTGTGTCTCTAACTCTGCTTTTGTTGCAAACTTTGAAGAAAACTACACTGCAAACAGGAAAAAAATAATTGGATCCTAATATAGAACTGCAGAAAAGAAAAAATGAGGTTAAAAAAATCATGACTTAACTGTTGCTTCAATACAATGCATTGCATTATAAACACACCCTTAAAAAAGTACACATTTAAAAGAGATTATTTATATGAAAATAACTTTTTGATTATGAAAAATAGTCATTTAAAATAAATATGTTTTGTCCTGATACATTTTTTTTACCAACTTAATGAAATAGTTCTGCCATATTTAATCATCCCACCAGTGCCTGATGCAACGTAACCCCATCACTACACATCTCCATGCATCTTTTGAAGTGAGGGCTGTTTTTAGAAATTGTACTTGTAGAAAAAAGCATCATCCATTACAAGGTGTTGTGATAAAAGAAACATGCAGATAAGGTGGAGTCAAAGATTAATATGTGTGGGCTTGTGTTTAAAAATATTATGGATTTTCACAGGAGCTTTTGTTTAATATTAAAGCAGATGTAATTGGGGGTAATTAACACTAACTCTTTAGGGGATCCAATTCTAGTGTTTGACTGGTAACTTGCAAACTACTTCTGTGCTTTAGATGCGATATATAAAACTGTGATGAGGTTCTGAAAACATACTTTGGCTCTGGATGATTTTCTCTTTCTGACATCACCCAACAGAATTGGTATTGAAAAGGTAAACATCATCAGATATATTTTAGACTTATCTTGAGGGAAAACTAAAGTAGTAAGAAGTCTAACTTTTCTGATATTGTACATAATGGCAAAATTGTTCCCTCCTGTTTCATCTTTCATTCTAAACTATACATTGATCTCAGAGGTGGACTCAACAAGAGACATGCATTTCTGAATCAGAAGTTATTTAAAGTTGAAGTATATGTCAAATAAGCATCTCAAGTGGTGTATGTGGCTCAGAAGTAAAAGGGGTTGTACACTTACTGGAAGATCTGCGATATGACATTTGTACGGCAAGAAGCTGGGATCAATTTGTCTTAGTGTGAGACACTGAACCTGTAAAAGTTCCTCAACATGACACCATGGATGTATGGATGTGTGAGGGTGAATGTGGCAGTAGTGTACAGCACTTGAAGTGGTGAGATGCCAAGTGAGTGCCTATACCATTGAACTTTTACCGTTTACAGCCATAATTACTTTTTTTTTCTATTTTGACACAGCAAAGGAATTGGTGCAGTTTTTGGCTCCGATTGGATTTATTAATTTGAATCAGAAAAAAAAAAACGCTGTTTAATCTCACAATGTCAATCCAATCAGCAGGGTGGATGGGTCCAAATGCCTGAGCCTTGTCAAAACTTTCACAACATAATCATCTGGATAGTTGTTGTTTCCCGACATGAAAAAGAAAATTACT
Source organism: Labrus bergylta (assembly GCF_963930695.1). NCBI lineage: Eukaryota > Metazoa > Chordata > Actinopteri > Labriformes > Labridae > Labrus > Labrus bergylta. The sequence goes on along the minus strand of NC_089204.1, from coordinate 14,983,658 downwards.
GAAAATCACTGAAATCTCCTGATAGAGAACAAAGTCAACGTCTGTTAAAAATATATCGGAAATATATTTAAGTAGTTCAATCTGGACCCAAATGATGGACTGACAGAACAACATTAACCAACCGTGTTGCTGGCACAGATTAAAGAAGTGCTTGTATTTCACTACATTCTAATAAACGCAGTCTAAAACGTAGTTTTAAAGTTTGATTAGGAAAGTACAATAGGTGTAGAACATTCCAGAAAGATAAGAGAAGTAAGGAGGGGAGATAAGGAGAGGAGAAATAGACTCAAGGATAGAGAAAGCTCTTGCTTACACACATATATACACACACACACACACACACACACACACACACTCACAAGTCCTATGTAACACTCCCATTAAAATCCAGAGATAATGACCTACAAATTTCTCTCAAATGGACTCTCCGCCCTGCTGCCTCGTCCTGTTCCACTCCCCCGTCTCTTCTTGTCTCTCCCACCTGTCTGTCTCTTATTGCTCATGTCTTTCATCACTCCCTGTGCTCTGTGGCCGAAACCTATCAGAGGTTGAATCAATGGCGAGATGGCTGAGGGTATCTCTGTGTGTCTTTGGGTGTGTGTGTATATCTGAGTTCTGCGTAAGATGTCTCTGTGTATGCCTTTATGCACATTATGAAAAGAAGTCTGTGAGTATGTGTATTTCTTCCTCATTATGGAGAGATTTTGTGATTGTGTGGTTTAATGCGCTCTGCCTCGCTCTCATCTCCGTATTTCATGTATCAAGAAATGCGCAAAAAAACACATTTATAAGTGTGTGTGTGCATGTGTTGGTGTGTGTTTCCTTGAGGATGCTAACTAGTGGATGCTAAATAATGCAGCGCTCTGACGAATGCCTCTCCTCCCCAACAACATCCCCATTAGTGATTCGGGGTTTGAAAATGTTAATGCTTTTAACACAGTCAGTGCTCATTCACGTCAAACTGGAGGAAATAGCAGGACTGGAGCAGCTCGCACATACAGTATACGCAATCATAGATAGAGACAAAACCAGAGAGACAGACTTGTACCAAGCCAGGGTATACAGAGGACAAGAACATGCAAAGACACTCACTGAAACACAGACACTGACACATACATAGGTTCATATATATGACAGACATACAGCTGAAAAGGATAAGTTTAAAAATTGCTTTTCCTCTTTTTAATTATTCAACAGACTATACCATCTTTACCATCTGTAACTTGAGCTGCAATAATGGTCTGGAGCATCTCAATAAGATGAACAAAACACAAGGTATGTAAAATAAATAAAGTACAATGAACTACCATTGTCTATTTAAGAAGTTAGAAGACCTTTATACTGTATGTATACTGGAGGGTCTTTGAGTTGTAGCTGTAAGCTTTTTGTCCATTTCCCTGAGCAATGTAACATTACTGTCTTTAGAGGGGTGTAAGACAAACTTTCTCTGAAACATGCAGTGTCATCAGCCACCACTCTTCATGTTCCACAGTCCAGCTTCCAAAGGGGACATGATGTCTGGCCTTTGTGGACAATAGAGAAGTTACAAAGATGTGATCACACACTGGCTTCACACTCTCAACTACTTCCAACAAATCAAATATTGTTCTAAATCTGCTGGAAGAATTAACAGCTGCAAAAGAGAGGGAGCTGTTATTTTTTTTAGTATTCAGGCTCACTAAAGTGGATATTTTGCCAATTTAAACCTTGTCCCTTTCTTTTCAATAACACCCCACCAGAAGGCAGCCCTATGGGGCTAACAACAATCCACAAATTGACCAATTAAAATACTTAAAAACACCTTAACCAAGTCAAAAGGACAGGATTTATTACAATTACTCAAACTTAATGATAACAAAGGTCAACTTAGAAAGTAATATAACAAAAGACGACAGGCAATCCCTGACTGAGAGGCACAGCAGTCCCGTTTTTATGGCGTTTGTTTACCTTTCAATTGTTGTTGGCTTCCCCAGGAAATCACATGTTTCACGTCACAATGCTATGAACCATGGGTAATTCCCTCACGTTAAGTCTGCAGATATGCCCACTTACGGAAAGGGTGCATAAAGGGCTTGTAAAGTCAGCGAGAGATCCATCAAAGACTTGACGATTTGACAGTGGGACAGCACTAAGCCCTCACAGACTTACCGGGAACGCGCACCAAAGTCAGTGAGTGTGTGAGGGTGGACATCGAGATTGGGCCATAGTGTGAAAAGAGTCTCATTTGTTAGTAATGGCGAGCACAGCTCAATAAAGCTGGGAGATATATTTTTTACTTCTCGCAACAGTGACGTTTGGCGTATGGTGAATTGGTCGACTTTTACAGCTTAGATTTCTAGTGTTTGCATTCCCTTGTTTTGTAAACTATCTCTAGAACATGCAAGACGAACAGTGAAAAATCACAAACAATGTATCAACAACATGTTGTGGACAAGGAGTTCCGGCGTTTTGGCAGACTACTATATTTTTCCTAGTTATTTTAACCAGAGTATGCAATGAATGAAGTGCAGCTGAGAGGGCAAAGCTGGCTCTTTGCCTGCAATGCATCCTGGTACATGTAGGCACTGCCATCTAGGCTTCACAGCACAAGCACTCAATGTTCTCTGCAAACAATGCAAACACTGAGAAATGTATTTAACTTATTTGATTTCCTAAATTTGACCATCAACACTTATTAGACCTCCACATAGAAGATGGTGAAATTCCGCCTCAACAGAGCTACATTTGTCACAAAGAGTCAGTCTTGTTGATATTTTTGTCCTAGTGGCACATTACGGTTCTTCTTTTGTCTGTAAAACAGGACACTTATAATGGCAAACCAGGCCAATTTTTTAAATTATGTTTGAAATCGTATGTCAATAGTAAAGGCCGTTATGTGAGTCCTAACATCAAAAAGTCCAAAAGGCTGAATAGACATATGTTCAGGAACACTAATCCACATGCAAAGTTTGCTTTCGGTTCATTTTCAGTTGACTACATCAGTCAGAGGGAATATTAGCTTTTTTTATTTTGGCATACATACTGTATGAGTAATATTCCTTGGAATGAAAAGCTCCCTCCTTGGATTTCAGTATCAACTCCCATAATTCACCCAGTGCCTTTTTATATGTTTTTCTAAGTGAAACTGTGAAATAGTAAACGTTTTATGTCCAATGCTGTCATAGTTTTTGAAATCCCAAATACTAACAATGGTGTGCCATACCAATCATCGCATCCACCAATGGTGGCATTTGTTTACAATGATCCTATCAGTGTACCTTTAAAATGTTTAAAATGTCTTGCAACATCTTACAGCTGCAGCAGCGAGCGGCACAGCTCCACACTTTGTTTACAGACAAAGGGAGTGATGCTCGACTTCTAAAATGAGGCAATAGAAAACCAACTCACATTGCAGCATAATGCATTAAAATTCAGAACCGTGAAACTGGCGTGTGTTTTATTCCCCCTTGTTTGAATTTTTTGGGTAGCGTTCAGAAAACAAGGTGAAAAGAATGAGCTCCCCATTTTAAATTTTAAAGGAAAGTGACAGAGAAAGACTTTATCTTTTCAAATGACTGAATTCAAATGAACTTGCAGCGCAACAGAAAATGTGTTCAGTTTAAACTGCCTGAGGCAGAACGGGAGAAATAAACATGCTCTGCACGTTGCCTTTTGTTATTCCTCCCTCTTTTGGTTTAAAAATGGAGCATCTTTAGAGGAATTCATCATTCAGTGTGACATTTTAAATGTATAGAGAAAACAATATACTTATGGTATGTCTATTGTTTCAAATGTAGTATTTAATAATGAACCTCCAAACACTATTGGAAAAATTCTGAAACTTATTTAATATTTATTTATTCTCTTTTTAGTCATTTGTCTACAGGTAGAGAAGTAGTGTAGTGTAGCTATCTAGGAACCATTTTGTGAGTATATGTCTCTGTATTAGGATGATAAAAATGTAAATTATTTCATTTTCAAGGTTACAGTTCTTTTGGATTTTCTTTGACACCCCCTGTGATCCTGAGAGAATCAAGGTTAAACTGTTCTGATGTTTTCAGTAGGTGATCTCCCTCTCTCCCTCTCTCTGATGATGCAACCTCTCCTCACTCCTTGCCAAATGGTGCTAACTAGTGCCCAGAATCCAGGACTGTCTCTAGCATGCCTTTTCTTGCTTATTCTTTCCTTTTATTTGGTGCTTTCACCCCACCCTCCCGAAATCTGTTTCAAATGCCCTCCATCGAGCGCCAAGCGGGCCAAAACAAATCTGACTGAGTTGTTTATCACAAGCGCTCGAATGTCAACTTGGCAAAACCTGCAGCTAAAGCTGTTGTGTGGAGAGGAATGAGAGTAATTACACAGACTGACAGACATAAACACACACAAAAAGCTTGTGAAAGATGCAACAGTGCTATCAGAGACGCAAACACACACACAGTTTTCTTTTTTTTTACAATAAACAGACTGAGGCGATACTTTCATGTTGTCTCTTAGTTGATGCATCCATTAATTGCATTCCTCTCTCTACCTTTCTCTCTTTTTGATTTATCTTCCTTTACCTATTTTTTATCATCCCCCTTCCCCATCTATCTCTCCATCTTCCTACCTAGTTCTCCTTTTCCACCCCTCTCCTTTCCCCCCTGTTTTCCCTCTTTTTCTTACTCTCTGCTTCAATGATTGGAGACTTCAAATTGCCACTGAATTTCATCATAAAACCCCACTCTGCTCTTACTGCCCTTGTTGCCTCCTGACAAACACACAACGCTGTGCAAGCACACACGCAACGCTCATGCTAACATGCCACCAGAACCTATTATTCAGGCTAACCATCAACAAACCCATGTCAAAAGCAATTAGAGGAAACGGGGGCTCAGGAAGAAAAAGCCAAAGAAAGAAAATTGGAAGTTTCTTGTTTGCAAAGAGGGGAGAAAATATTTATTGAAGCGTCTGATGCACACAAATCAACAGCAGTATGCAGAGCAGAGGAGGGAGATAAGAATGGCTGGAACATAACATGCAAATAGGCAGGCAATGTGTTTTGAGCTCAGCGCTCTCCCCGCGGCTGCAACTAACCACTTTTCCCATAAATATGCATATACAAAAACAAATTGACATGCAGGTACAGTCCCTAAATGCTCTAATTTCAGAATTAAAAATATCACACCCATCCATTCATTCTCCACCAGCCTTATACAAGTGGAAAAGTAAATGTTTCTTTCTTTTGTGTCTAACTCTGACATAACTTGGTTCATCTGTTTGTCAAATCCGATCAACGCTATAGTCTTTCTGGAAATATCCTCTGGGATGCAGGATATGATAAGTGTATTACCACCAAAAGATGATCGGAGTTACATTAGCAGTGATATCTACTAAGAAATGAGTCACATAACAAGTTTCTGTTCATAAACATTCTGAAAATGATCTGAATCTCTTGGTAAAATCATAGTCCGCACTCCGCATCACCAGAGGAAAGTATTAACCTTGCAGCATGAATAGTTGATAGGTCAGTGGATGATACGGACAAACTGTTTTTAAATCATCACAGGCCTTTTAGGCATTTATGCCGTTTTATTTACTGCAAGCCACTGTAAGATACCTTTTAGTGACTATTATTAAGGTAGTTGGACCTTTAATATTAGAACAATGTAGTAAATGGTTACAGTAAGTATGGTATTGGTGCATTTGTAGCTGAGAAAATATTTTATTTTGAAATATTATTTATTTATGGTGAACCTTCTTTACACTTTGTTATATTCTCTGTCATTAACGTCGATAGACTATTGCTGTGCCCTTTTAATCTTTAACCAGAGGGATTTTGTAAATATTTTGACTTAGTTCCACATTACCCATTGTAGCAGGGGATGCTCTTATTAATGATTCACACTGACACTTGTGTGACTGAATTGTGTTACTGACCTACAAGACTTGAAAACTCTTCTCTACGCTTTGTTAGTTCAAATGACGTTTTGATGTTTTAAGTGAGGTCACTGCATTGTTTCTCTGTGTACAAAAGGAAATTGGTCATACTGATGACGCCCACCTGAAGGTTTGGTGAATTTACTGTTGTCCCGTTCACTGTCACACACAACAGTGAGCTGGCTATCTGCCATCTTAAACGATAACGTTAGATTTCCCCTGAGTCAAACTTCAAAAGTCACTTCCATAAAAGGATTTCCTCCCTCCCCGCTCACATCTGGTAAAAATTTGTGAAAGGGGAGTTATGTATATGTGTGTTTGTGTGTGTGTGTGTGTGTGTGTGTGTGTGTGTGTGTGTGTGTGTGTGTGTATGTGTGTGTCAAGGGAGACAGAGAAAAAGACTTAATCTCATATAGCCAATCCTTAATCAGGCCTCTCCAGTCCTTTTCATGTTTTCCCTAGCAACAACACCTTCCCTTCTTCCAAGTATCCTCTAATCTGGGGACTGATGTTACAGACATGTGCATGTTTGTGTGTACATAATTGTATTGTCTCTATTTTAATATTTACCTTTTTGTACAGGGAGGTATGATGTGTGTTCTAGAGAATGCATACCTTTGTAGTTTATTTATTGTTTACATTTTAAGTTGAGAAACAAACACATTTTATTCTAAAATCTGAAACTCAATTAGTTGCCTCTAAGATGCTGCAATGTTGATTACACACCGCTATAATAGAGCATTTTAATTTGTCAGCCTGTAGAAAATGCAATATCATTAAGCCGATTAGGTTAGAATAAGTCAAACAAAGTTGATATTTTATCTTTCAAGTGGTTTATCATTTATAATTTTTTACATAAAAGAGACAGTTTGCATCCTCTAGGGAGCATGACTATGCTTAAAGCGTTTCCAATTATTGAATATTTAGATTTATTGTGTTTAAGTGTGAAGCTTTGGTATCATAGTGACACAAGAGGAGATGTCAAAGAATTTCTAAAAAATAAGAAAAGGTTTCAACCTCTATGGATCTGCAGAAATCTTGTGAAATTTTGACAGGTGCAGTGAAGAGTGGATCCTAAACCTAAATACTTATCTGTCATTTCTAAAGTGAGATAAGTACAGTTTAGCATCACTGCTGTTTCTATAACTGCAGTTCGAGCTATTGCTCTTCAGCTGTTGTCCGTTCAGAAGTTTCCATTGGTTCAATAGGAAGCCCGAGGTTTTTTGGCTTCACAGTGCTCTGTGTATGTGTTTGTGAAACATGCTGCTACTGTTTCAATAGGAGGAAGTCAGCATGACCCTGCACAGTAGAAGAATTCCTCGGTCAACAGCTGCAGAAAAAAACAACATCCCTGATAGTCACTGATGTCTAAGTTTTGCATTTCAGCCAGCTCACGTCACTTTGTTGACTTAAACTCATACTTACCGTCCTGTTGGTCACAGTGGGTGACTCATTAAAGAACAATGAACTAGTGACTCAACTCATTGGATCCTAGGTGAGAATTATGTAGCTGTATTGATCAGAAAACAGCCGTTGTGTGCATGCTGCCTAAAGTGTTTGAAACTTTTAAAACCACACAGCCAGCAAAGAGGAAAGCTAACAGAATCAACAAAAATAATTATCAACATGCAAAAAACACTCGATAGTTAAAAACTTGACATAAAAAACAGGAACTTAGAACACAGATGAAACTGTTGAACTATTGTGCGAGAGCGGAAACAAAAAGAAACCCAATAATTAGGAAAGTAACAGTCTGTATCTGGAATTTTGTACAGCAGATTCTCGGTTTATCATCCCATTTGTCCGAAATCATTTTTCACAAGAAGTTTTTTTTTTCTTAGTTAAGTAAGCCAGTATCATCTGTTAAGGTGGGTTGAACAACATATATTTACATTAAAGAAGTGACATCTAGGGGTGGTAGTATATTTAAAATGGCAGAAAAGCAAACGAGGAAGTCTAGCATAGAAAGAGATAGTCTGCCTCAGGTGGTGAAGGGGAGGGGATCAAGGGTGAGCAGAATGAAGTGTGAGCAAGCAGGAAGTTGCTTTTTTCCCGGATGGAGCACAATGCTTAAAAGTTGCAGCCTTAGGCCGTGTTCACACTTGACTTGGTTTTTCAACTGCCAGCGTCTACACATACAAGCCTATGGAAAAAGGAAAAAGGATGACGCCTCTTTAAAAAGCGGACGCCTTTTTCAGTTGAATTATTTCAACTTTTCAGAAAAGCGCTGGGTGACTTCAAGCGCCTTTTTGACAGCTGACCAATCAGGACGAGTAGTAACCTACGTCCCTAGTTACCAAAAAGATGTCATGCACCCAATAACGGCGAACTTCCACCAGATATGTGTGCATTGTGTGTCCGCTCCGGTCCGTTACGGGTCCGTGCACCCTCATCCGTCAACACCCACCGGCTGCGTTCTCAGCCTACAGCATGGAGAGCACAGCCGGACAGCTGGAGTACAGAGACAAAGGAATTTCCGCTGTAATGTTACAGATTCACTCGCGACAGCACGAGATAATACGATGTTTGTGGTATAAAACTCAATAAAAACCTTACAAACACGTAAACAAACTGAACCGTCAAAACGGAGGGTTTTATTCTGAAAATAAACAGGATGTTTTAATGTTGTAACGGTGTCTGACTTCTCGTCCCGCTTGTTGATGCGTCGTGGCATTGTCTGTCTGCAGACAATGCACACAGTCTGTCCATGCGGTTAATTTGCCTTACTGTCAAAAAGCATGGAATGTGCATATAATTATTTAAAGTTAAATATTAATTAAGTATAAGTGGTAGGGCCTACAATTTTAAAATAGAATAACCAAGATGGTTTCCAGCAGTATAATTACTTGATGATTAAATAAAGTTACCATGGAAGTGATGGAGCTGTCTGTACAAAGCAAGTTTCTTATCTAATTTTTTCTCTATCTCTCTCCTTCTTGCTTGTCCTTTTTAGCCCTTGTGACATGCAGCAGCCCTCTCCTTAATCTCTCTCTACTGCTCTCCTTCCACATGCCGGTTTCCCATCGCTTGCAGTTTCTCCTATTTATTCTGTGAACTTGATGACTGTAACAAGAAATTCTGATTTAACTTTATTCCCTCAAAAATCCCAAGACAAAACAGAATAAAATAGACTTGGACTGCACTGAATATAACGGAATACAATATGTGGACTACTCTTTAAGAGATAAGACCAAAACCCATTAGGTGGATGGCATTTTCTCTAATAAAATCTTTTTTCAATATCATTTGGTTATCCCATAATGTGATTCAATGTCTTGCGTGAAAGGAAGAACAACAAAGACTAAATTCAGTCATGCACAGCTGACAGGTGGACCAACAGGATTACACAGACAGTAGAAGCTCCTTTCAGTTTCACACTGCAAAATCTCTAGAGAACACCTCTAATCCGTCTGGTGTGAGATACATATTTCTCTTTGAATCCCTTTTTTCCCTTCTTTTTTTAAACTCGGCATCTAATGTTTATTTTTAACCTAGTTGGTGGCTTGGCTGTGTAACCACTGGTCCAGATAAAAATAAACAAATACAGCTGTTCAGAAAATACATTTTCTGTTAAAATTTTGTGTCCCCAGAGGAAATAGGTTGTAATTCCAAAAAATGTCCCCTTTTGCCACCACGAACATTTTATAGGTTTCAATTAGTTCAATATTTATAATATTAAAACCAAAAAAATGTGCTGTTACTACTCAGTTTCACTTTTTGGAAGTGTTACCTTGCTAGCTTATTAGTGTTTGTTACTGTTAGACAAAGAATGTCACTGACATTTTGACAAGTTAAACAATGCTAGCTAACACCGTTAATGGTCACTCATTACATTCAGCTTAACTGCTAACTAGCAAAGTTTCCTGGCACACTATTTTCTTTCCCCCTTTCTACATGCCCTGCACCCTTTTGCGTTATAAAGACCTTTTTCATGTTCATCTTTTTCCGTTTGCCTCTCCCTCACTATATCTCGCTCAGCTCAGAACGCTGTAGCGGTATCAATGGATTAATTTTTTGGCATAACTTTATGATTTACTAAAACTAATGAAGAATTTGTGGACACAGCCCACACATCCAGTAAAAGATATCTGGGTGTGTTTATAAGACTCCTCTGCTTTCTTTCCTCTTGTGATATTCAGCTATGAGAATCCCTTAGCCTACTTGGATTTTCTGTCCCGAAACAGATTATCTGAAAGCTGAGAGGAGTGGTACAGCTTTCAAGCCTAACTTTTAGTTTGCTACAAATCCCTCCTTCCCTCCCCATTTACACAAATCTTCACCTTCATCTCCTTTTTTCTCTCTCTGCATGGTTAATACTTAAACTTTATAAAAGCTTTTATGCTATGCCACTGAGGAACATAACAATATTAATATGAAACAAACAATCCATAAAAGTAGAGATTGTAAAGCTGTCTGATTTGTTGCTGTGGTTAGTTGGGTCAGTTCAGAATGGTTTTTTTCTGTTTTGTTTGTTAGATAAGTAGCAGTTATCGAAAGTGGTACCAAAAATAAGAGATTCTAAGGCCCGGGTTGTACAAAGTTAAAAAAAAAGTCAACAAAGCTCCAGTGAAAGTGAGTTTTTCTTCCACCTCCTCATAACATGTGTTTGTGTAAAAACACAGCAGCTCAACCAACCGAGAGTTCCATCCCCAGCAGCAGAGGTCTGTTATGACAACTACGCACATGTGCTGCCTGAGCAGGCACCACCTCCATCTGGGTGCGTCCAGATGGAGGTGTGAGAGGTGAAAGGTTGTCCAGTGTTCATGTGTGCTCGAGTCCAGATGTGGAAAATGAAAAAGATCTTGCAAAACCTGTAATGCCTTTTTCAAACACATTTTCTGACTTTCCTTTTACCTCATCGCAACTTTAGTCATGTCTACTCCAAAAATATAAAGGAACTAATGTCATTTAAATATTTCTGTAAACACAAAAGTATTGGCAAAAAAGACGATGCATTGTTGTACTTGTTGAGTTGGCGATATCAAGTCATCATCATCCTTACAGAAAAAATAAACTATCTTCACAAAATCCAACAACTACAATGACTCTGTTTTTTTTCCAGTTCCAATATTTTCTCTCCCCTTTTTTTTTGTTTAATGTTTGGGGGCTTAAGTGGGTCCCAAAGGGTATTTAGCAAGTGATTGGCATAGGTCAAAGGTCACTTCTGAAGCACCCGACCAGCTATAGTGTTTCATTTTCTCAAAGCAGATAAACATCAGAGGGTTGGCAAAGAATCAAATATGTAGGTTGAGTTACCTTTTGGTCATTTATTTTTCATGCCTAGTGTCCCTTTCTTTTTTTTTTTAATTGATGTTTTTAATATAAAAATAACTAATTTAGGTCATAAAAGTTTTCCATTCCTCTTTGACTAACTGTGTTTAACACTACATTTCACAGACAGCCTACATATGCTGGGCAGAATCATGTCCCATGTTTTTGATTAAGCAAATGTGTTGTGTAAAGAGGCATTCAGTAAACCTTGTTGTAAAAAGGATGTGACCTAAGTAAGAACCCTTTACAGAAAATCTAGTTAAACATTTTCCAGAGTCCGGGGTAAAACACCTCAATAGCTACTTGAGGTTGCAAATAAAATTTGGTAAATCGCACACAGATGATTTTTTAACAGTCTTTGCTATTAGCCCGGCGCAGTCTAGGCCTGTGAAGGCTGTTTCGTCATGAGCCGGGGATCCGGCCGAAGATTTCTGCCTTTTAATAAGGCAGTTTTTTCTTACCACTGTAACTTTTGCTGCTTTGCTAAAGTGCTCATGATGGATAGGCCAGGTCTTTGTATTGTATTGCCATGTATTGCTTCATTGGTTCATGACTAAACTGTTGCAAACTTTTGCTAGTCCTGTTCTGAATATTATACTTGCCAACCATCACGATGTTGGCATTCCCAATGTTAGCATACTGATATATAACGTATTGTGTTCATATACAGAGCTGCTAGCATATAGCTGTTGACTTGTACTGTTTTGTTGTGTATAGTTTTTAAACTTTGTTGCCTTCAAGTGACTTGATATATTTCCTGAAGTTTCTCTGATGGGTACCATGCTTTGCAAAATGTGCCATAAATCTTGCATTTTGTCATCCATGTCCCAGCAGTGTCCCTGTGCAGAGTGGCACATGGTCCCCCCATGAAAAGGTCAGTAAAGGCCTGCAGGTAGAAGACGATGACGGCCGGTCATAAACAACAGAGATGGTGGGGGGTCTGATATCAGCTTTACCCAGGGCGACTACAGCATCTGGAGTGAGTGTGTGTTATAATCTGAGTAGAGTGTGTGTTTAAAGCGCAGTGGGATGATCTGCCCTCATATTCAACCAAAGGGGAGATGAAGAGGAGGAGGGTGTGTTAAGCTTGTTATTAGGAACTCCAGCCAGATTCTGTAGAATGGGTTGGGAAATCCCTCTCTTTCTCAATGATGCTCTCTCTATATCTCCCTCCGGATTTGGAGACTGATTTCCACCCACTAACCCCCATCTATCTCCCTCCAGCCCTCCTACTTCTGGAGAATAAGAAGTGGTTCCCAGAAAGCAACAGAAAATTGATTACAGTAGTGTTACGCCAGTGCTAAATGTCCACAACATACCAAAAAAAAACACTCCCTCACCAAAGGAATTATTTTAAAGTGCTGCACAAGCCTTAAGACCTGCGCTCTGTTTTTCATCATCTATAGACAGGGGATTCACATAAGAGTAAAGGGATTTTAAGGTCAAAGGGCAATTCCGGTTTTGTTTTTTAAACCTATAATATGTATGTTCTTACTTGAAATGTGTTTGTTGTTCATGACCCATCAGAGCATCTTTAGCTCCAGACTGGTTTTGTACTTAGACTAACATTAGTCTTAAATTTGTATTTTAAAGTGCATAGCCATTTGTCATCCAGATTAGTTTGTTTGTCTTGAAGTTTAGTGCCCAAATATGTTTTTGCCAAAATATAACAGTTACCAAGTTTTTAAGCTTGAGGTAGCGTCTAATAGCCTACTTGCTTACAGACGTAAACGTGATGAGGGATTTTGATTGGTTATTTTGGGATTTCCTAACCTGAGATAAAACTAGACAAGTAAAGAGAAATATGCTTTTTATGTGGATCCTCATACTAAATATGGAAAAATTATATCCTAGACTCTTTCCGTTAAAAGTTTAACCTTAGGTCGGCTCAAACAAGGCTAACCGTACTGTGCCCAGACACCTTTGACCCCCAAAGTCTTGTTTGTTTGACTAGTGTGAGTGCTCTGGCACGGTACACTTCCTTGGCCCTATAGCAGGGTTGGAAGTGGTGTGCTTCTGCATGGTACTCATGCACGAGCACAAGCACAGGATCAATCATGCTTCGGCACGGTACCTGGCAAGTGGGCATATAGTGTGAGTGAGCCCTTTAAAGCTACTGTCTTTTATTTTTGCGATCTTGACGACTCATGTGAACAAAGGGGTAAGTGTTATGTGTTTGCTGATATGTACAGTACATGTGTAAGAAGTGTGTTCTAATAACAAAATTGTCCTTCTTCAGTATTTTGACAGTCAAACTCATCACTCATTGCAAAGCTTTGTAAACATATACTCCCTGTTGTGTGTTCACACTGATTATATAAGATTATTTGTTGGTCTGGACGTAATACATTTACCTGCCAATTTTATTGCATTTAATTTAACCACACTCCACAGGCTGAGTTTTTAAACTTTTTTAAGGGGGCGCCGTGGAGCTATTCTGCCACATCCAAGGACAAAAGCAATATTTCAACTATTTCTGATGCGTCCGCAAAGTTTGGTGAGTTTTTAAGGTGTCGTAAAGCTGCCAAATCTGCAATTCATTCGGCCCACAGAAAGAAAGAAAGAAAGAAAGATGAAAGAAAGAAAGTGTTACACCCCATCTTTCTTGGGCACATAAAGAAAGAATCCCTACATTCCAATAGGGTCCTATTTTTAATCTATCACTAATAATTCATAACAAAAATGGATTTGTTATACTGTGATAGAGTATCTTTTTTCGGAAAGACATGATTGCACCTTGTCCCAGGACGTGTTTAAAGTCACAAGTATGTCAACCATCTTGATTTCTGTCTGTCTGCCTGTCTACTGTCATCGACTCCGCCTGAGAGGACAAGTAAACTTATTTAAAACAAACCAAAATAGAAAAGACTTTGATTATTATGTAACACATCCCACTCAATCCCCTATAGGTAGACTGTGCAGTGCTGGATTTGTGATATGCAACAGCAAAAGATTTTTGTTTACTGTTTTAGACCTGTTTTAGCTCTTTCAGATACAAAACAATGCATGCATTTTAATACTGTTACAACACAATCATATTAAGGAGGTTTTCTACCATCTGGACCTCAAAGGACAAAGCTAAAGGGACAGAAAATACTTTTCTTAAGTGGATAAGCCTAAAAAAGGGCCTGCATACTGGTCAGTCATATAAGTAAAAGGTTGGTGACACATATATCCGAGCTACTGGAGCGTGGAGAACCCATCAAGGCCAAAAGGCAACAACAAATTTACCTGGTTGCTATTTCTGGCAAAGCGGGTCACAACAGAGGCAGAAGGATTGCATTTCAGGGCAGTGGCCTGGTGGCTCTGAGCAAAGGGCTAACACGGGAGATGATCATTGGGGCATGATGAGAAGGTTGAGCAAAAAACAAAACTCAAAGTGAGATGGAGACTAACAAGAGCAGAAGGTGGGGATTTCTGGTGCACCCGAGTGCTAGCAGTAATACATACATACACATAAACAGCCTGAGGGATAAGAGTTTAGTCAGTGGCCGGGGGCAGCAGTCCTATTTGATGCGTGATTAACAAATTAATCTGCAGTCCTACTCAATATGGATTAATGAGCTAAAAATAGTTGTCATTAATCTTCCATAGAAATAATGACATTAGCATCATTAAGAGGATCTGGATAGTTAGCATTATAGACCACTGCCCACTTTCCGTGTGTGTGTTTGTGCATGTTAGTGTGTGTTAATGCATGAGAGAGAAGTTTCTCAGATTAGCCACAAAGCACTGGCACAGTATAGAAAAAGTAGTTCAAGTCAATTAAAAGTGAAGAGTGTCTGGCTTGAGTGTTTGAATCAGGTATTGGTTAGAAAGAGGACAGCACTTACTGCATGTGAAGAGGTTTCAAAGCAAATATTTATTTTTTGCACCACATTACTCCAAATGGAAATAGGAAAAACAAATATGTTTTATTGTGCCATCTATATTACTGAAGTTCAGACCATATGTGCTGTTTCAATGAAAATGTTGACACGCTTTCATCAACCATTTTAAACAGGCAAACCAAGGAATCTGTTTAATCTCGGGCATAAAAAAAATAATTTATCAGATATTCCCACATACAAATTTTCAAGCAGAGGTATTTCTTCAGCCCTGATGATGACTTTGTTTGTATTACAGCTTTTGTGGCATTGTGATATATACACTTGTCTTATTGGATGTGTTGGGAGCAGTGTTAAGCACGGTACTGAAAATAAGTAACTAGTTACAGTTATTAGTTACTGCTATCAAAAAGTAACTGAGTAACTAACAGACTTACTGCATTATAAAAGTAACTATTGTTTGGGAAAGTAATTTAAATGTTACTGTAACAAATTACTAATGAAATTCCAGTAATAATATTATAGTTACTCACGCAAAAAATAACTTGTTACTACCTTACTGTTGTTGTTATTACCCCACTTCTGATTTAAAATTCAACAATCCCCAGATTAATTTCACCGCGCACGTCAGCCAAGCACGCCCTCAAACCTCCTTAAGCACTTACATCAACAGCACAACAACGTGAAGCTCCTGTAAATAAACCCCACCAACGAGCCTTCTGCAGCCGCAGAGGATAGCTGTAGCCCTACAATACCGACAAAACAACCAGAAGTGAATTTTAATCGTGGACAGCTACAAGCAAAAAAGAACTAATGAAGCGTGTGGCTTTATGCGAAAAGTAATATAACGAGTAGTGTAACATATTACTGTTGGCAGGGAGTAATAAGTAAAGTTATTATATTACTTTTAAAAAGAGTAACGAGTAATGAGTAATATATTCCTTTTTGTCAGTAACGAGCTCAACACTGGTGATTACTGTGCTGTTACCAGGATGCTACCGTGCTGACATAAGCGTGTTGTTGTAGCGAGTAACGCGTGTATTTAAATGTCATTAATTGTAAAATGAATGTGGAAAGTAACTGATTTGTTACCAGTTACCGCAAATAGTCGTAGCGTGACAGTGGCGTAATGCGTTAGACCCAACGCTGGTTAGGAGATTTTGTTTATCTGAAGAACTGGATCAGAACAAAGTCCTGCTGGAATTATGTGACAAAATCTCCACAAAACTTGTGTGTAATCATACTTGAAGAAAAACACATTTTCATGCAGGTATATAAGGAGGACAGAAGAAATACTGACCACATAAAAACTGAAATCTGTGTGGGAATGGACCAATTCATTTTATGAGACTCAGTTTGTAGGTTAATATTAGAACTATAGGTTGAAGCCTTGTCATGATGCCCAATTTTGCATTCCTGCTGCTATTACATTTCCTTGCACAGTTACTCCCAAACCATTACAGATGTCCCAAGTCCATCTGTCATCCTGCATCAGCTCAACATTACCTTAACTCTGAATAACCAGTCATCCATGCACCAGTCCAGCAGCAGCTCACCAGCACATTTAGCCTGTCTGTTTGTTAATAAATACGTTTTTTTTTCTTCATGTGATGACTTCACTTTTGGATTTTTTTGTCTGTTGCCATCTCCTTTTTTTTACTTCTCTGATACCCTTTGGGTCTAAGATTTATTGCAAGTTAAGTCAATAAGGTTTGATGGCAAAGGCTATCCTCCTAACTCATAAAGAATAAATTGCAAGCTTTGGTCAATCATATACAGTGTGGCTTTAGATAAACATTTCCGTCCCTTCCTTGCTCAGAATCATTCTGAGTTGGACCCTAAATCACTAAGCTAGGACTCTTGCTAGGATTTTTTAAAAGCTAAATTAACAGCTCTGTGAGAGTCTTCTCAGAATGTTTGTGCATGGCTCCTGATGCACAGGAAAAAAATAAAATAAATGACATGATAAAAATAATGACAGGTTTAATGTCTTGTTTTGAGAGATTCCTGATTGACTGTGAATGAATACCAAATATCTCACATTAGATGATTTTGACTTTTGACTTAAGATCATTACAAGCCAGCCATGACAGCAATTTTAAGAAGCTTGAACAACTCAACAGACTTCCACTTATTTTTTTCTCATTAACAACCTCATCTGACTTTTTCATAATTTCTACCTGGCATGTTTGGTTTTGGTGCATAAACTGATATTAATGATGATGCAACTTTGCCTTGGAGGATGATGTCAACAAAAAACTGCCATTTTATTTTTGCATTGCTCTAATTTAAGGAGGGAATAGATGAGGATTAAAAAAAGGTGTAATTGTAGACCCTTGGAAACATCTCTAGCTGTTGTTAATCTTCTGTGTTGTGTTACCATGGCGATAAGAGGTCTAAATGATGAGTTCTATGCTGTTGAGTTGTAAAATGTTGTTGATTATGACATCACAGCATCTCATAAAATCTGTTCTGAAGACTGGAGCTTCAACTTTTTTGGTCTACTTTGGAGTTTGTGGGTTTGAGATAGGCGTGAGAGATAGTTGTGAAAGAGAGTGGTTAGAGAAATTGTTGTATTCAAAGCGTTCGAAAGTTATTTGGTCTTGTTTGTTTGTTTGTTGTTTTGTCCGTGTTGTTCTGTGTTATCCTTTTCTGTATTCTAATACAGAAACAGGTTTATCATGGACTTCATGGAGGGAAGTAGAGGAGTCTACAAGTCGATCAGGGTGCTGTTTGACACACTGATATATGAACGTGCCAAACAGATCTGTTGGCACATTCAATCCTTTAAAGTGAAGGTTGCAGTGGTGGCTGAACTGTTAAACCTTCAACAGAAGAAGCAGCTTCCATCTGAGCTTACTGTTGAAGACATGACTGACCTGCTGCTGGAAGAGAGTAAAAAGTCCCTGAGGGTGCAGCTCTGGGAGTTTGAGATGGATGACTTTGACGAAGAGGAGGTGAAGCCTCTTCTCAAGCTGGTGTGGGAGGTCAACACCGGCATGCAGAGGAGAGATGTCGGGTTTCAAGCAAAAAGACTGCTTGACTCTCCAGAGGACATTCCTCCCTCCTATAAACATCAGAAGATCCTCAGTCAGGCACACAAATACGCCAGGATCCTGGTGGAGCAGCAACAGGATCCTCCCATCTCCAAACTGTTGAGCCCACAGGAGGTGGTTCTGGATTTGGTTCCAAGAGTCCTGCAGGGCCTCTGGGTGCCTAAAAAAACCACATCCAGCGACATGCCCTCCCAGAAGCTCTCTGAAATGGCTGTAAGTGTCACCAAAGCTATTCTGGATGGAGTCTCCACCACCTTAATGTGTACCACACACCATCAGGTCACCTATTCCCGATCAGAAAGAGAAGATATGGTCCTCTGTATTGAGGGAAGGGTCAGGAAGATGTATCCTCCAGATACTCTGAGGAGGAAGTTGAACAGCTTTGAAGCAGAGGTGTTGAAAGGCATCACAAGTGTTGCAGTGGAACACATCTGTGTGCTATTTGAGCCTCAGACTCACTCTGACATACCTGCTGACGAACTTCCAGCCATCACTGCTGTCCAGGGGTCATTGAATAGAAGCCAGGCTACACAAAGCCCAGCTCTGCCTGTAACCCTGCTTTCTGTAGCTAATGTCACAGCTTCAGTCTTGGAGGGTAAGGTAATGGATGTGAAACCTCTCCAAGAACTAGACTCTGCAAACATTGCCCTTCCATCCTCTTTTTTGACTCTTCTGGATAAAACTGCTTTCCCTCTGAGCAATGCTGAACTTCCTGGCATCATCAGCATGGATGAACAATCACAACAGACAATGCCTTGTCCTGAACTAGAGCCTGCAAAGGTGCAACCTCAATCACTTCATGTTACCATGCCCCCTGAAATATTTGTTAATGCTTCAGTCCTGGGTAGTGAGGTTGTTAATGAGCAGCCCAACTTTCTCTGATTCTCTACCACTTCCTTCAGCCAAAGCAGATGAACCTTCTGCCTTCAGTCAGGCCTTTGAAGAAGAGCCTCGATTAGGCCAGGAATCAAACTCCGCTGAGACACTGTTGCCACTACCTCCTGATCCTCCAGCTGAACCTCCAGTCATGATTTCAGTCCTAGGGTGTGAGGTTAATGATAAGCAGCCCAGCCAAGATCAAGAACCTGCTGTGGTGCAAGCTCCAGCGCTTATTGTAGATAATATTGATGAACTCTGCGTAATTGCTGAGGCAAAACTACAAGATCCTTTACCAGACAAGGAACCATACTGTGCTGCTGGGAAGTGGTTGCAACTACCTCCTCTTGATACCCAACCAGATGAACCCCCAGTCAAGGTTTCAGTGCTGTGGGTTCAGGTTTGGAAAAAGCAGCCTATCCAAGAAGCAGTTTGCCTGCCCTGCCACCTAATGTAACCGATGCTGATGCTGACAAAACCTCTGCTGTCACCCAGACTACACAAGAAGAGCCTCCACCAGAGTCTGCTGAGGTACAAACTCAATCACTGCATGTAACCCCACCAGATGAACCTCCAGTATATATGGTGTCAGTCCTGGGGGGTGAGGTGATAAATAAGCAGCCCAGCAGAAGACCAGCTCTTACAATCTCCAATGATGTGGTGCAGGAGGAGATCCCAGAGTCCGGAATTCAAAGCTGGTTTGGATGGTTTGGAAAAGCTTTCTCCTGCTGCATCAAGCCTGAAAAAGAAGACTGAGAATTCTTCTGTTTGATAGTTACTGTCGTTATATATCAATAAATGTCACAATAATCAGTGTATGGTTCCATTGCAGTCAATTTGCATCAGCCGGTCTCATTTGAAGTTATCATGATGTTGCTTAGACAAAGTGTTAAGAGTAGATGACTATTATAGAACATTAATCGACAGCTAATGTCTAATGTCAGGTTTGGTAAAGTTTAATTTAATTTTTTTTTAATTTTTAATTTAATTTAGAATAATTTTGTTTTATTTGTATAATGTTTTGTAATTGCATAATTTACATCTGATCCTTCACGTAAGACGACCTTTCAAAAAAACGTGACATACAAAATGCAGCTTTGTATAAGATGACATAGATACGCAGATATTTGGTCAGCAAATGTCAGGGACACACTTGCTGTAAATGAGGTTGAGCAGGTGGGAGAGCGTAGTTAATTTTGATATTTAAGGTGACTTGATTGATTTATGACGTCAACTCGTGCAGTGAGCAACATGAAAGTAAACACTCCACCTTAAAATGTCTGGTAGCTGTCAAATAGCTGCCTGTGAGATAGCGGCACAGTGAATTTTCTCTAATCTATTCTAACAGTGGAGGTCAACATATAGGAACATGATTGCAACTTGAATGACTTTGTGGCTTATTTTAAGTCATTTTCTTCAGATACAACTCTCTTTCAATCCTGGATTTCTCAATAATGCAGGTCGGCAGTCGATTATACGTCATGTCCACGTTTGGTTCCTGTGCTTCTGTTAGTGTATGAGCAACTGCAACGTGCCACAAGCCCACCTCTTCAAAAACCGTGCCAGGGCCAAGGAAGTGAAGAAACCTTCAAATGGATCTGTAATGTTGTGAAAGGTATAATAAACTTCAGGACACAAACATTAAATTCTAATGAATTTGAAATTTGAATAGTTTATCGACAACCACGGAAACAGCAGCCAGCGTTTTTTGCGAATGGGAATGATCTCTGTATCATTCTCA